>NW_008693304.1:0-7895 GCF_000695815.1 Acanthisitta chloris | reverse complement strand
AGCAGCAAATGTGCCTTCAGAGCCAGGTACCTGCATGCCTTCCTGATGGATTTGATGGTTGTGTGTGAAGTTGGGACAACTTGAAATCTGGGATTTTAGCCCAAGCCTTTGGAAAGAGGGGCTGGTTTGTCAGTTTGCTAAGAGGTTGTGGATTTTCCACATTTTTCTCTAAGTTCTCAGGACCTGTTCTCAGAGTCAAAGGAGTGGCTTCCTGTGTTGGGCAGCGTTTGGGATGGGACCTGGGCTGAGATCTTTGAAATATCCTCATCAACCTGCTACCCTTAATTTTTTGTGTTCTGGCAGAAACAGTAGGCTGGAGGGAAGGAATGAGAAGGAAAAAGTTTAGACAAGAAGGCAATGTTGCCCTCAGACCTATGCCTATGCATCCATTCAACTGCTGATCCCACCAATGTAGCAAAACACAAAATACCTAAGCAAGCATATTGCAAAGAGACAGTAGTCATGAGATAATAAGATGACGAAAAGCAGGAAGTCTCCTTCAGGCCAAGTGATGTAATTTTTCTGCAAACAAAACTTCATTCATGTGAATGTTCCAAAGAGGAAAATAAGAAAGAAAAGAGAAATGCAAGTAGGGCAACTACAGCTTTTAGCTGCCAATGGCTGGAAGGAGGAGCAGATCCCAAACTGGTGCTAGGAGGTACCTGGTTTTCCTTAGGGAGATGTTTGGTCCTTTCTGAATATCAGATGCCTGAAAATTAATATTATTGTTGTTGTCATTGTTATTATAATCATCATCAATAAGGTTTTGAAAATTTTGGCTAGCAAAGCAAATCTCCACCTTTTCCTGTAGTCCTACCGTTCACTTTTATTTCTGTGTGCTGTACTCTGTGTTGATATGAGAGTGGTACAATATTTATGCAGGAAGAATGGCTTTGCTGATGTTGGTGAGTCTGAGTTTCCCTACTGACAATGACAAGGATCAGCCCTGGGGATCGGCTCAGCAGAAACGGAAGATACAGTGAATAAGCATATCACGTCTTGGATGCTTCTGGCCACCTGGCACAATTGAAGACATTCTCCCCATCCCTGCCCTACAAATCCCTATGGGAAAATATACTGCTGGGTCTCACACATGAATGGGCAGGACTTGGTGGTAGATCCAGAAGCACTGGATCAGTCCAACACCTGTTTCGCTTGATGAGTTTAGGCCAATGGTGCTTATGTGATGAATTAGGAAGAGCAATGTTTTCATCTTGGTAGGATGTCTGTGTTGGTGTCAGACAGTTTCACTGCAGCACAAACAGGAGACGGCTGCTATTTTAATCACTGCTACACAAGAGTTTCTTGTAAAGGTCATAAAATTAAAATAAACCGTGATGGACTGACCCATCATTAGTGGTAAAACCAGCTATGCACCACTCAGGCATGTCCCACAGTAGGGCAACAGGATGTAGGCTAGATTTACTCAAAAAAACTCCCGCATTTTTCAAACCCATTTATTTTTATTTGTATTGCAGAAAATTGCTAAAATATCAAGTTCATTCCTTTTTCCTGAAGCATCAAACCTTTCTGAAGTGTATGTTTCCCCATCCTACCCCTCTGACTCCCTAGTTTCCATCCCTAAAGATTGCAAGAGAGAAAGTGTGGCAGAGCTGCACCGTGCTGGATCTCACAGGGACTGGATTCATGTTGAGAGGGAAATAGGGGCAAATGAAATAATTACAATCACATCAAGCAATTAAAAGGGGTTTTTTATCAGCATCCAAAAGAGCTTATTGCTCAGCCACTACTTTATCTCTTCACACAAGCAATGTAGGAGACTGTGATTTGAATACCAAATGGGTAAAGCTCTGATTTAGCTGAAGACCTCATGCAACATTTGGGGTTGACGTTCCCATATCCTTAAATTGCAGCTGCATGGGAAAAACTCCTTCCTGATCACTGAATTTTTTTGGGGTTGATTTTTCTCTGTTCCAAATACTGTACTCCAGAGCACTCCAGTAACTCCTCAGTGTGTTGTACAAGATGAGAAATCAAAGCTCTTGTCAAAGAGCTCTCAAAACCTCTGTGCAGTTGAGGGACATTTCAGGCTGCAAAGGGCTGATTTTCTTAAAAGTTTTGTCTGCAAACCTTGAAGCCAGATACCTTGCCTGGGTAGAGAGGCTTATCTTGAGGAGCTGCACATCAGGAGTTATGCATTAAGGCAGGTGAAAGACTGAAATCTCCATTGTATTAACAGACCAAAGTGGGAATTTTTTGATAAATCATTTTTTGGGATCAGAAAAATTTGAAATTATTAAAAAACATACAGAGAAGCTTTGGTTTTCCTTACTTAAGAGGAAAATTCAATGGAAGAGGGGAATAAAAACTTTTCTGGCCAGACCTGGGCAGCATCTGCCTGGATTCAGGACATCCCAGGACCCTCCCAACTTTATTGATCACTGTTGTTAGTCGGGGACCCACTGCCTGATTTTGGCTAGGGTAGGATGGAGTTTTTTTACTTATGTTTTTGTCTGTTTCCCTGGGGCTCAGTCAGCGCTGAGGGTGCTAACATTTGTCCAGGTTGTTTGCTGGGAGGTTTTCACTGAAATCTCTACATCAGGAGGTTTCTATACATACCTCGCTCCAGGCTCACTGCAAACATCCTGCCGGGAAAAGGAAACATTTCCTCTGCCCCAGGATAACCTGCCTTCCTATATAAAGAGAATTGATGTTTCCAGATGGAGCATATGGATGTGGAAGAGGAACCTGCACATGCTCCTGCTGTGCCCCAAGGGCCAGCTCCACCATTGGCCAAAGTCATTGGGATAGTTTCCCACGTAGAATGGCATTTGGAATAGGACTTGCATGAGCATGCTCCATGGAGTCCTTTTCCAGGTGCCAGAGGGAGCTCAGGGCATTTGATTCCACCTGTATAGCAGCTGTGAATGCAATAGAAGTCCATGCTGGCATGCAAGGGTTGGAACTGGATGTAGAGTGAAAGCTGCTGAGTGTCATGCTCTTAAAACAAATACCAAAAGTCAGGGAAAACAGAAAGAAAGAAGTGAGGCAGAGAGGAAGACTCCAGGAAATGAGATGGTTTTTTTGTTGTTTTGTGCTTTTTTTAAAAAAATAAAATGTCCAAGAAAAGATTTCCTGCTGCACAGAAGTGACAACACAGGAGGGGAAGCTCTTCCTAAATATAACTAAGAGCTGCCTGGCCTCGCTAGACAGCTCCTCTGTGGGGACCCTCGAGTTTGATAGGGGGATGGATCAGCCAGTTCCCAAGTGCACATTCACTGCAGCCCTCTCCTTCTCATTCAATAGCAATGCATTGAAACAAAGCAGAACTGACGTTCCTCTCCCCACTTTTTCCCCAGCTTTTTTTCCCCTCTGTGCAAAAATATCTGAAGTCTATCATTAGAAGGGATGGGGATGGAGGAAGGGAGGCATTTGCAAAAGAGAAGGGCTGGTAGAAATCCCAGGTCACTCACATCTACCAGGCAGAAGGTTAGAAATAAAGAGGATGAGATTGAATGTCTCACAGTGTCTGAGGGTGTTGTGTACCTGAGAGCAGAATGTGACTCTTCAGGTGCCAGTGCTGTGAAACTAGGTTAGCAGTAGGGCAGCGCCTTGGGGAATGCAACTGGTAGGTGAAATGTTGCCATAATTGGGATTTTGAGGGTGTTGACACTTAGCATGGGCAAGTGGGAGTATGTGGCAATGCCTGGCTACCTGTTTGTCTTACTCCTGCTGCCATTCATCAATGGATCTGGAGTGATGCAGAAGTTGAGTTGAGTTTCTCTTGCCGTCTCTCCCTGCCATGCCCGGTGATCATCTGAAAGGGCACTTCTTATAACCACCCTCTTCATGTCCTTGGAGACCTGGCAGAAAAAAATTACAAAAGACAAACAACACCAAGGAAAGAGCTAAGGATGATTCCCAGCTTCATCTGCTGGTGTAGGCATTCTTGCAAAATTTTAATAGTAATAAAAATTTTACCATTAAGTTTCCGAAATACTCATAACAAAGGAGAAAAACAAGAAGAGAATAAAGTAACTTGTCAGTCCTTCCTGCTGGGATTGTGTGGCACCAACATCAGAGAGGTCACAGTATGTCAATAAGTCACCAACAGCTGTTTAGAGGTACAGCTCCATTGCTGCAGCTCAGCCCCATCCCTGAAGACCCTGGGCTGAATTTCCAAAATGTCACTTTTGTTGCCATCTCCTGGTGCGGTACAGAGCTGACCTCTGGATTGCTCTGGCTCAACACAGCAGCCAAAGTGGCTCCCAAAGGGAGCCGATGCTTTTCTAGAGGAGGAGATTATGCACTTTTTAATGATGTCAAAATACAGCCATAAAGCTTTGGGAGCCCTGTTATCTGATCTGCTTCTCTGCAGCCACAGCTGCAGTCAGGGGGTTGTTAAGCCCCATGTGCTATACATGTCCTCCGCTGCCTGGATTAGGGGGATGCATTTCCCAGAATAAAGCAATTTTCATGTTTTAGGGATTTCTGCACCATTCTCTGGAACACGTGATACCAGCCACACTTCAGGGACAAAGTAGAGACTGGAGGACCTTTGGCCATGACCCAGGCTAACAGATACCAGGTCGTTTTTGGGGAGACATGCTGTGTGTTGGGTGTTTAGCATCCCCAAGCCAATACCTCCCAGGGCTGAGCAGGTTTTCAGATCTTCCTCTGGAAAACCAGGGGACATCATCCAGTTGTCAGATAGGAGACTGCTGTTGTTGAGCCACAGATTTCTTGTGGCACATAGAGGAATGCTAGGGGACTGCAGCATTCAATGATAGTAGTCATCCTTGCAGCCTCTATGAAGGAGGCGTAAATCCAGGATAGCTTTAAAACCACTGGCGGTTTTAAAAATAAGTGGAGGTTGTCTGAGTATCTGAGATGAGGATCCAGCCCTAAATCTGTATTTCTGTTATAGTGGTGTCTTGAGCCAGGCTGGAGCAGATCCAGGTGTTTAAATCACTTTATTCCATGTAAAACATACATCTTCTCCCTGCTGCTTCAACCCTTCCACAAGGGCATTGCTGTCCTGTTCTCCCTTCCCTTCCCCATACCAGGACCCAGAGCTCCCCGAGAGCAGTCACATCCTCCTAACTTCACTTTAAGATTTTTTAGTTAAATGATTCCTGTCTTGAAAAATGCAAAACAAAACAAAACAAATTTATTTACTTTAATTTTTCCAAATTGCATCAAATATTAGAATGTGTGAGAGACTGGGATATGCAGAGAGTGGGTTGCTGGACCTGACCTGAGTTAAGCCGCGGTTGAAGAGTCTTATTCTGAAAATAGCCATCAGTTCTAGCTCATGTGGCATCCCAGACAAGCTTTTCATCGACCCTTCATCAACGAAGTTGCAAGCATTTTATTCATCCTGTGAGGCTGTGCATAGGAAATACAAACAGATCCTTCCTGGGGTGGGCTTCTTACATGCTCTTCTTGTATAACCTTGAATGGTTCCCGGATGCTCTGTGAAGTGCCACATGATGAAGTAATGATTGCAATCACTGGTATTTTCATGTTCTTGCCTGAATAAACAAACCTCAGGACACCCTGTAGGTGCTGCTGTAGGAACCTGCCTGGGGAGCACACAGGGGTGCTGAGGCAATCAGGGCGGGAGAAGACAGCTTTGTACAACCAAAGTGATGCTGTGAGAGGTGAAAGGGAGTGGGAGGGGCAATTTTTGCAAGAAGCAGGTTTGAAATGGGGTTTGTTGCATGTCACGAACACAGGGCATATGTCTTGCCTTGTAATCTCTAATGGGATTAGTGTCCCAGTTTAGAACCACTCTGCATTTCTGTGAGCTTACAGATGAGAAAAATCTTTTCCCCTTCTACATAAGAATTGTCTCTGAACCTGGGAACATGAGTTCCTGGAGCCATTTGTGGCCACTGGGCCAAGCACAAAGCCATCTTATGCCCTACAGTGCCTCAAACACATCAGGTTTTACAGCTGGTGCAAGCTGAGAGTGTCCCGGATGGAGAGGAGGTTCAGGGTTTGGTTCCAGAATGGCAGCACTGGTTTGATGCAGTGATGTTCAGCTTTCCCAGGGCTTCTTGGAAATGCATTGGGAATCCAAGGGGGTAGTTAAATCATGGGAGCAATTTACTGTAGGCCTGTCCCACGCAGCTCTGAGATGGTTGACAGTAAGTACAAGCGTATCACTACTTCAGAGCGACCACAGGTTTGGAAATCAGTGACACAGCAAGCACGAGGCACTTTAATGCTGCAGAGGAGAGGAGGGAGGGATGCCAGAAGCCTAAGACGTGCCATTTGCAGGTAGCAACATGCTAACAAGCGACATGTCAGAGCCTCATTAGCTCCTGAGGAAAATGCATGCTGTGCAGAGGGTTTCAAAGCTGTGTCATCATGGAAGGAGGTGGCATCTCTGCAGAGATTTGAGGAGAAAAGTGCCCCAACAAGGGCACAACAGCACCCTGGTGAACCTGGTGCTACTTCTCCTTTTTTAGGAGAGCATCTCTGTGGCTGGTAAATTAATTTTGGTAAATTAAGACAGAAGCAACTGCTGAGAGTTGAAAGCCTGGCTCCAGACATCCAACAGGTCTGTGCACCATTGTCATATCTCCTTTGGAGACGTTCCACTCTGGCCAGCGGGCAGCCTGCCCACAGCAGGGCAGTGAGGGTCCTCCAGAGTTTCTGCCTTTAAGCAAGTGATTAAGAGTCAGGTCTGGTGGGGTGCAGAGTGGTGAGGATGCCTGAACTCCCTCTGCTGAGCAAAATATGCTGTTTGAATTCCTCCCAGAGCACTGTGTGAGTAACAAAAAGCTGGGGACAAGGGTTTTATTCTCACCTAGAACATCCATGTACATTCCTAATGAATTTATGGCAGTGGCTCCTCACCTGCCACAAGTGGATGCACTCAGCTGTCTTCAGCCCCTTGCCACAAGCTGGGTCTTGTACGAGCTCTTTCCCCCCATAATTATCCATTCTTCACATCCAGTAATATACAGACAGCCCCGGCCTGGGGTAATTCAAGACTGTCTTGCCTCAAGAGAGCAAAAGGTCAAGACTGCATGAGTCATGCAGAAACTTGCCCCTTTGGGGCAATTTGAAAGATTCTCCCTCTAGTAATAAATCCCTTTGATTTCCATGTGCTTTATTTTCCAGTGCAGCTTTCCCTCATCTTTCCGTAGCTGGGTAGAGCAGCTGAAATGGTGAATTGTCCCAGGTAGATGCAGTTTCACACAACTGGCTGGCACATTGACATCCATCAACGCATCGGGAATGGGCACGGGAGTGTGGCAGGCAGACGTCAGGAAGTGTGAGTCACTTCTCCTGGCAGAAGACAATATAGGATGAGGCATTAAGATATCCCTCATTCCTGAGCAAGAGCATGGTGAACAGGTCCTTGGCTGGCCACTGCAAGCCCAGCCCTACTGAAACTGAGATTGAACTGATTTACCTTTCACCCTTCCTGCCCCATCACCCTCTTGGCATGTCCAGTGTGATAATAAATTCAGATGTGTTACATCAACAGCCATGGTTTTGCTAAGAAGATGAATTTAGGTGTTTTCCAGGGAAGCAGTGCCCATGTGGGTTTGCTGGCTAACTGCTTGGGAGGATGGAGACATTGGCTTTGCACTGTCATCTCCAAGCACCCCTTGGGAAGCCCAGTATCCCACCCTGAGATCCTTTCTGAGGTGGGACATAAGTGAAACCTGTTTGGTTCTTACAGGCAGGATTTAACCACCTTAAATTATTCTAAGTGGATGGGGAAGCATCCTATGATCTCCAAGCCAAACAGGCCACCTTTAATTTCCTTTTCCTTCCATCAGTAACCCTGGTGGATGGGTGTTTGATTTATTAAGCACTGAATAATAGGGCTTTCATGTGTATTGCTGTCAGAGAGATAAATAAGCCTTTTGAAGGCAAGTTTCAGGGAGGTGGTTGTTACTTTTTTAGTATAT
>NW_008693303.1:0-829 GCF_000695815.1 Acanthisitta chloris | reverse complement strand
TATGACATCTCTGCTCAGAAGGGCCAGCAGATAAACTTGGAGTTACACCAAATCCATGGGATTTTGGAGAGAATAGTTAGTGGGTTGTGGCAAGCAGGTTGAGGACGAAGGCTACAGGCCAGTCTTGGCAGAATGATTTTAATCTGGAGCATTGCTTTGATCTCTTTCAGGCGCAAAGGGCACAGAACAATGAAAGGGAAAAGCAGATTCTATGTCATTCCATGAGTTCAGGCCAAGCCTGTAAAGGCAGCAAATGTGGGGAGTGCTTGGAGGGAAGAGCTTGTTCAGATTAGCTGTGGCATTGGGTCAAGCCTTTGTATCCATGAGATGTGTCTCCTTCAGCATTTGCCTCCCTTACCTGCTCTTCCTCCTTCCTTCAGACGCATCAATATTGGCAGTGACTCTCAGGCCGAACTCCCCGAGCTGCAGGCCAGACCCCCAAGGGAGGAGCAAGAGCCTGCAGATCTGCTCTGGAAGCCCTGGGAGGATGACAACTCTGAACTAGATACTCACGACAGAGGTTTCTGTTCTTCTACCACCTCAATATTGGTGTTCGAGAAAACCAAATTATTTGGCAAAAAAGCAGCTTCTTGCTTCTCTCTGCCACCTTCCCACATGGTAGTGGTAGAGGGAAGGAGATTGCTTAATTTTGGTACACCAGGAGCAATAAAGACCACTTTGATGGTCTGAGAACTGTTGAGGGGTATATGTCAGAGCCCAAGAACCCTGAAAGAGGGGAGATTTGCTCCTAGTTGTTGTTCTCAAAGCTGATTAATGGAAAGACAGCACCACCAAACTCCTAGGGACACCTGTGCCTTTCATTCCTGTG
>NW_008693302.1:0-12152 GCF_000695815.1 Acanthisitta chloris | reverse complement strand
ACCACCCTCACAGGGAAAAACTTCCTTCATGAAGGAAGAGGAAAAAACCTCTTTCATTTTGTCTATGAATTCTAATATATCTAATATATTAGAATATCATATCTAATCTAAATTTCCCCTCTTTCAATTTATCCCCATTGTCCCTTGTCCTGTCACTGCAGCTCCTAACACAGAGTCCCTCTCCAGCTTCCCTGCAGCCCCTTCAGATATTGAAAAGTTCCTCTGAGGTCTCCACGTACTCTTCTCCAGGCTGAACAGCCCCATCTTCCTCAGCCTGTCCTCACAGGGGAGAGCTCCAGTCCTCCTATCAACCTGGTGGCCTCCTCTGGACTTGCTCCAACAGATCCATGTGCTTATATAGAGAGCGCCTGAACTGTGTGCAGTGTTCCAGGTGGGTGTCATCAGAGCAGAGTTAGAGGGAGAAAATCACCTCCCTTGACCTGCTGCCCACACTGCTTTGCATGCAGCCCAGGATTCATCTCGTTTCTGGGCTGTGAGCTCACACTGCAGCTCGTGGGGAGTTTAGTGCATGTTGTCACCCTGCTGGCTCAGGGATGTTGCTGTGAACAGCCTCCCCTCTTATCAACCCCATTGTCCCTCTGCTCCCACCCCACACCCTGCCAGACTGTGATCTCCCACAGGAGAAGCCACAGGTCTGTCCCCACTGTCGGTCCTCACCTGCAGCAGCCCCTGTGCTGGGGTGCCCTGAGTTAGAGATAGCAGAACTCCTCCCTAACCCTCTGATCTGCCTTTAAAATAAAAAGAATGATGTATAGCAACAGATCATTTGTGGCTTCGGTAATCCTGTTACAAATACTCTTGTTTCCCCATGTCCTGACGACACCAAGCTGTGTGGGGCAGTCACACACTGAAGGGAAGGGATGGATCCAGAAGGACCTTGACAGGCTGGAGAGGGCATGAAGTTCAACAAAATGAAGTGCAAGGTCCTAGATCTGGGCCAGGGCAATCCAAGGCACATCTACAGTTTGGGTTGGGAAGTCATTGAGACCAACACTGAGGTGAAAGACTTGGGAGTGACAGTGGATGAGAAACTCACCATGAGCTGCAGCATGTGCTCACAGCCCAGAAAGCAATCAACTCCTGGGCAACATTCAAAGCAGTGTGGGCAGCAGGACAAAGGAGGTAATTCTACCCCTCTACTCTGGAATATTGCGCACAGCTCTGATGTGCTTAACATAAGGACACAGAATTGTTGGAGCAAGTACAGAGGAGGCTGATAAGAGGATTGGAGCATCTCCCCTATGAAGACAGACTGAGGGAGTTTAGACTGTTCAGCCTGGAGAAGAGAAGAGTGTGTGGAGACCTTATAGCACCTTCTGGGATCTGAAGGGGCTTCAGGGAAGCTGCAGTGGAACTCCGTGTTAGGAACTGCAGTGATAGGACAAGGGGTAATAGGTACAAAATTGCAAGAGAGAAATTTAGGTTAGATATTAGGCAGAAGTTTTTTCCTGTGAGGGTAGTGAGACACTGTCCCAGGTTGCCCAGGGAGGCTGTGGCTGCCCCAACCCTGGCAGTGTTCAAAGCCCGGTTGGCTGAGCCTTGAGCAACCTGCTCTGGTGGGAGGTGTCCCTGCCCAGGGCAGGGGGCTGGGACTGGATGATCCCTACAGTCCGTTCCAACCCTTTAACATACTGTGATTTTATGTGTCTCACACTGACCTCCACCTCACGACAGAAGTGAGGTAGCCCAAACCAACAGCAGTGGTTTGTGTATAGGAGGTCAGAAATGTAAAACGATAACCAAAAGTTGCCTGAGGAAAGTTTCACCTTTTTTACAATCTTGTTTTCCTATGTGCATCTTTCCCCACACCCCTCACCCTAGTTGCTGAGGGATAATCTGTGTTCATTAAAATGCCTTTCTATCCATCTCCTGACATATAACAGAGGAGTGCAACCTTTTCGTCCTTAGAAACTGAACTCATTTCCAAAAGGTTACCGGTTCACAATCAATACTTTCTATCTCTCAGAGAAAAAAAAGAAAGGGTGGGGAAATGCATTGTCACAATATTTTACTGAAGCAGCTTTTTGACTTTCTTGTTGTTTAGTGACTTGTACTTTTCTGGTTGAAACTGATTCATTACCAAGCAAATAAGCTTTACAAAAGGAGTTACCAAGGCAGGATTTATTAAGAGTGTGGGGCTGGTGTTGTCCCCAAGAGTAGTTGTCCTCAATAGTTGTTTTCTATGGATTATAACATTATGGTTTGCTTTTAAGATATCTCACAGGGTTTTTTTCTGTGTAGCAGTGCCTCATGATTTAGAGTGTAAAAGTCCCACTGTGAATATTCTTGTCCATCTCCATTTTACCTGTTGATTCTTTAGACTTCCATCTTTGTACTGCTCTTTGCATTGTTTACAGTAGAAACCATCATAGTTTTCTTTCCCTGTAGAGGGAAATATCTCACTATTACTACTATAAACAGTCACAGTAACTGTTGATACTCATCTGATAATGTGATTTAAGGCAGACACCTCTGAACTATAACGCCAAGAGCATCCTACACCCAGAGTTTTAAAGGATCGAAAACCAGAGGAGTTGGCTGCTGGAGAGCTTGGTCTGAACCAGACAAAATGGACACACACTTCTCTCTACAGAAAGATCTGAGAATCCTTCAGAAATTGTCTCACTCTGCTTTTCAAAACATGTCTTAATTTCAAATTGTGACAGTGACAACACTTGAACTTTGATTCCAAACATGGCTATGCTTACATGAACAGGTCTCTAAGACACATATAGTGTAGGAAGGAGTAACCAAGTCCATATTTGTAAGGTAGAGCTATTCGAGTATTTTTAAGACTGCCTCCTTGTTCTCTGAAGCAAGAGGTTTAAACTGCTTGCTTCTTGGTATAAATCTGTAAGTACTAACTAGCACTAGAAAACATCTTTAGCACAAGAAATGAAACGTTTTATTGTTACATATATCCCTTCAATCATATTAGAGGAAATATTAATGAAGAGAACTTGTAGAATATTTCAGAGAAATTTGTGGGAGTACGAACAAGGGGAAAATCAGACAAATGGGCTATTGAGATGGATGATCATGGGACTGTGATAGGAGAAGAGGAGGAAATAATAACACTGATGCAGAGCTTGAAAGGGCTTTGAAACTGAGGAAAGAAAGCAAATATGTGATTTCTTAAGTATCACTTAGCACTCCTCTATCTATAAGCTCTTGCTGTCAGTTCTTGCCATCCAGTTTTAGCCTGAAATTTGCCACAACTGTCCAATAAAAAGCCTTTTCCTGTCTGTATTAAGTCTTTGAAATAACCATGCACTGATAATGTTTTTGCACATTGAATTTATACCTGTAAAGAATTGCATCAAAATTACAGAATCATGGAACACTAAATTTTCCACTTACATTCATTGATTATTCTGTATTACGAAGTTTTGTGCAGCATAAGAAAAGTAGCAGACAAGGCTTCAAAGTGGAAACATAGAAGGATTTTGCTTCTTAATTTTTCATTTATAATATTTCCGTCCAAAACCATTTCACGTCCATGATTCATATCATGTTCATAACTCTACTTCTGTAGTATCTAGTAAATTACATCGTTCTTTTCCATTCATAGATGTAAACAATTAGACAATATGTGATGTATGGACATAGCTTTTACAAGTTAATTGCACTGAGAAATAAGCCCAAGGCTCGAAGGGAGGGAAGATGTATTTATATGGATAAATACGTACTCCTTTTCATCAAAACTCATGTATTGTATATACATCTGTGTTTAAGGGGAAACAGATCCACATCACTCAACAAGCTGTAATTTCATACTTGCAACAGACGTTAGCTTTCTAGGCTTTCTGCAGCATTTACAGAAGATACTTTGCAACGTTTTTTACAAAGTTAAGTACATTTTGTGAATGGGATTTTTTTAGGCTGAGCTGTGCTGCCAAATGCTTATTGTGTGCCCTCTTGTGGCTCAGAGTGTTGGCATGCAGTTTGTCATGAAACAGGAGATGCATTGCTCAGGAAATCAATTTTTAATGGAATTCAAGCTCTGTATAACATAAATGTCAAGCTATTTAATGCTTTGCACATAGTTTCTGATATACCCGAAATGTACTGATACTGCAGATCCTACACAAATATGTGAGAGTTTTGACTTGTAAATGTCATTGATGAAGGATAAATAATGATAAAATACAAACTTTGATTAGTGTAATTTTTCACTCAGTAATGATTTAGAAATCTGATTTATAATAAGTTACTTTAAAACTAAGCACCAAGAGCTCATTCCCTAAAGTGGAATAATGGGTTTTCAGTCTGAGGCATTAACTTAGCTTCTAGTATTCCTGAGTAGTTCAGGAAAACTCTTACACAAATGAGGAAACTAATGAGTCTGAAAAAAACTTTGATCTGCCTCTCTCCAAGTTAATCAAGATTTGGGATTGTAATAAAAGCAAATGAGTGTTCTTTCAAAAATACCAGTTCTCCATTCCTTCTTACCACATGATCTACAGGCGCTGCTCACAGAATCATTAAGGTTGGAAAAGACTGAAATGAGCAAAATGGAGAAATGAAGTCTCAGAAACCCATAGTGACTCTTGCAGGTGGTAGTGATCACAGAAGATAAAATCCTTAACCAGAATGTGATAGGATTTGGGGGGAAAACATAGGAAACTCTTTTACTGGAGGAGAAACAAAGTGAAAAATTAAGGCACAATGCCAAGAAATGGTTACTCTTCACATTTTCCTGAGGGTGAAACACTTGCATTACTTATCCTAACAGATTTATTTTTTTAGTGAATGATAATTCATAAATAGTTTCTGGAAAGAAAATAATGAACTAGCTGAGAATCAGGTCTGTAAGCAATTGGTACTCTCAAGTGCGCTTGTATGTGAAAGGGGTGAAAAGGTCAATAAATTATTTTCCTGGCAGGCCAAGAATGAGGAAGTTGAAATGACATCTTGGAAATAACACTGGATATACAGAAGATAATTTCAGACAAGTTAAAAAACTCCAGCCAGCCAGAGCCTCCCCTTGCAGTCACATCTGAACAGTGACCGTTCCTACCCTGGAACTCCTAAGGCTGTGGAAATGTGTGTTCTTATTGAACAATATCTCTGCCTTGTCTTGGAATGCGACAAGGGTCTCTCAGGACCCTATTACTGTGATTCTAAAGCTAGCTCACTTATTTATTTAACTGAATATGAGGGTTGTTTTCCTATAATCAAGCGGTATCTCTCAGACAAGATGTCCTGTTTCTCAAAAGAAAAGAAGAAAATTCAAAGTAAAGAGAATTTATATTAATTTACGTGAAAATTCTCCTTTTAAAGTACATATTTTAATAAACTTTCTGCTTATGAATTGCTATTGATTTGATAATTACATTTATTTTAATCACATTTAATATGAAAAGTAATGGTAATTTATAGATACGATAATATAGCTATAATGAATTTAAAAGTACAAATACATAAATTAAGAAAAAATTAAATAACTTTACAGGACAATTTTTGGTGAAAATGTGAGACTGTGTCTCTGATACTTGTTCTTTTTATGGAGTAGGCCCCTTATTCCACCTGCTACTGATTACTGAATCACTGAGTAGCAAGTGATTCACTTGCAACAGAATCACTGTAAAATACATCCTTTTTTTGTACTTCTGAGAAGGAACTTCCTTAAAAGTATGTGAGAAAAGTAGATTTCTTTCATTTACTATTTACTAAATAAAGTATAAATAAGTAAAATAAAGGAAATACAATAAACTCTTATTGGTGAAGCTATTTTGCCTGTGAATTCACAACCCTCTGTTATAACAAAGGTTTGATTGCAATACAGATCATTTGTAGCCAGTCCTGGTCAGAACATCTCGTGATGTACTTAACAGAACTTGAAATGATACAGAGAGATCTAGATAAAGAATGACTTACATATGAAGGGAAAAAGCTGAATAGACTTGAACTCTGTGGCCTAGAGAAGAGACATTTCATAGAGATCTGTGTGGTTTATGATATATATCTACAAAGAGATGCCATGACTCATCTCATCTGCTAGGAGGCATCAAATGAAACTGATCCATTGTAGGTCCAAAACAAAGGGATATTTTTCCTACAGCACAACTGAATATGTATTCTAATAGTTGCCATGAGACACTGTCAATGCAAATCTTTCATGAATTCAAAGCCAAATTCATAGAAGAAAAGATTATTAAATACAAACATAACGTCTCTGGCTCAGGAAGTTCCTGAGCCACAAGTTTATTACAGAGAAATGCCATTATATGCTCTCCTTGTTCTGATACTCTTCTATCAGAATCTGATACTGGTAATACTTATAAGTATCTGGGGCTATATTGACCTTTGGAGATGCAATTGTTATTATGCAATATGTTCTTAGTGTTCCTGTATATTTCAGTTCACTGTTCCTATTGCAACTAAGTAAATGTGTAGCACAGTTCAGCAGCTGAGAAATGAGAAACTGTGTGGAGCATGAAGAAATGAACAGATATATTATCTAATGGCGTGGTTCAACTTCTGCCAAAGAGTTGTAGTCCAGTACTATGAGAATTAAAGTCTTGCTACCTTTCTGTTTCCTCATCTATGAAAAGTGAGCACATCAGTCAATCCCATTTGAGGGATGCCACATAGGAGACAAGTCAGGCTACACATCCCCTTCTGGCTACAAAAGCTGAAATTTAAGTGAGGCTTCCTATTTTGTTTGAGCGAAAAACAGAAACAACCTTTGTTTTCAGTCTTATTTATCCTCCCCAAGGTCTTGCTTGCTGTTTCTGCCTTTGAATCAAATTTGTGTTCACTCCTGCCTAGCCACTGTGAGGAGTCTTTAAAAAAGTTAGATGCTTGTAGGACTATTATGGCTTTAAAATAAACTTGAGATGATATATCTAGGATGCCCCATCTGTTCTGCTCTCAGGGACACCAAGTCCCAGTCCCTCAACTGTAATGCTTTGGTGCTACTGGGTTATTAGATCCAGTGCTCCTCCACAAACCAGTCACTCCCCCTAATCACTTGAATCAAAACAGCCAATATGACTTACACAAAAATTCATTTCTTCTCCAAATAGTAAACTACAATCAAGGTTTTTGTTTCCAGATCTCAAGCTACTTCAGTCATTCATTTGCCTGTGAGACAAATATGAAATAAGATGATGACGCTGAAGGGGCCAAATCCCATTTTGCCTTCTATACCTGTTTGTTCCACAACTGAACTCAGATAAGAAAAGCTTTTCTACAAAAGTTGATTGGAAATTAAATAGTATCTTTGGAGGTAGGAGTATTACTCGAATGTCAGACAAACAACTAGCATCTAAGAATAGCAGAGGTCCTAGACATAATGTACTTCCTTTCAAACCCTGATAGAGCATTTAACGATTTGCCAATATGTCATGCAAACTTCTGACACCATTCTCATCAGAGAATTCTGCTTCTGTGGCCTTTGATGTCTGCATTTCTTCCTTGTTTTATCATTAGTGACTAAGTCATGAAATGCTAGTGAAAGAAGACAGCTGCGCTCCCATTACCATCTTTTACTTGTTGGTCATCAGAGAAAGACAGTTGCTTGTTACCAGTCTGAGCTGCTACACAATAATCAAGGCTCATCATGCTTATTCTATTAGAATAAATGCGTGTGATAAGCAAAATCAAAGTAATGGCAAGTATTGTACAAAACAAGCAACTCTACCAGGACATTCTAAAGGAGTCCCAACTCCTCTGAAACTGCAACACATGCAGCATAGACAAACCTGGCACACTAGTCCAGATAGTGGGAGTATGGGAGTGGAATAAGGAATCCAGCTGGGACTGCAAGGAATACCACACCTACACAATGACCAGGGTGGTCTGCGTCTGGTTCTCCTCAACAGAGCTTTGTGTATTGGGCTTTGCTTCTAGGGCAGAAGAAAACTGAGCATTGCAGAGCACTACCCCACCCATGCACATGTTTGCTTAGATGTGGGGTTGGGAGAGCTGCAGAAGATGAAAGGTTTCAAGATCCAAGATTTCACCCTTGATACCAAACATCCTCATTCTGCTTTGAGAAAAGCTTTAATGTAGCTTTGTACACAATGTCCAGTTCCCCGAAAATAGAGACACAAAGACCAAATTGCAGTTTCTTTCTGCACAATTTCCAAGCCACTTTTTCAGCATGAAATGAGATGAACTTTCAACATTAAATGGAGATGAACTTTCAGACTTCCTGAAACTGCAATAGATTTAAGCTTTAATCTCCATAGGAACTCAATATTTTGGCTGCCTAAGTGCATCCCTACTCCCAATACTTCCGGCTTTCATCAATACTACTCATTTCTCTCTGTACATTTTTTGCCCTTTTTCAGTTTCTCTGAGTGGCCCTCAACTTCCCATATGTCAGAAATTATACCAGACATGAAGTAAACCTGGGGGAACTCTCAGAAGTAGTATATAATTTTGCCATACTCATACTTCTCTTTGGAGACAAGAGACTAACAGATGACCTCTTGTTCTGACCCACTCTGGCCTTTCTGGTGTTCTTTACTTGAGACTGTGACATGGAAGTAGTACAGGAAAATCTATTTTAAAGAATTAAGGGGTGAAAATAGTATGAAAACTGCATGGAACAGACAATGGGAAATCAGAAATAAATCACCTAGAAAATACAGTTTTATAAGAAGGGTTGAAGGAATACATAATACAAAACCTTTCCATTATCTCCACAACACATAGGTTAAAGACACCAAACCCGGTTCTCTAAGGATTTTGATATCATTTACTCATTTCTACCCACATAAAATAAATCAAATTTTTAAGCCTCCTAACAGCAAAATAAAAGTACCTATTCATCAGGCTCTTTTTTGCACTTGAAGTTGCCTTGAGATTTTTGAGGTAAACTTAGATTTGTCATCTAATTTAACTTAGTTGCATTAGATATCATTGGTTTTAAACTTCTTTTATTTGGACTGATTTCCTGGCCTGGCCTTCTCCCCTGGGAGACCCTGGTCCTCACTGAGCCCTGATTTGTAAATCAGGAAAGGACTGTCCAAAGATCCGCGTTCTCCATCCAGTATAAAGAGCTATAATACTAACATGAATGACCATCGACCGGAAATAATATATATTGAGTTTTAGCTGTGTTGGTTAATGGAAATTGTCCTCTCTGTGGCAGTTCCAACTTTGGGCACAAGAGGTAGATGTTTTCACATGAAATTTCCGTCAATGACTCAACGTTAGTAATCGGTTCTTGTACGTCAAGATAGGCGACAATCAGGAGTTGTTAATTTCCTCTCTCTGGTTTTATGTAGGAATACATTTACAAAAAGCGATAATAATTGTAAAGATATAATGTGGAGAGCGGGAGTAGCCATGCATTTACTTACAATGGATTACCATGGGTTATTTCACAGAACCACAGAATCAATGAGCTTGGAAAAGACCTCTGAGATCATCGAGTGACCTAACACCACCATGGCAACCTGACCGTGGCACTAAGTGCCAGGTCCAGTCTCTCCTTAAATGCCTCCAGGGATTTAAGGATTTAATGCTCCTGGGCAGCACATTACAATGCTTAAACAATGCTTAAGCTGTGCTCAGGGGATCTTAGTGCTTCAGAGGGGATGCAGTGTCTTCCTAATATTTTGTTCTCTGGACAAAATATTATTATATGCAGTCACATGCACTTATGAGACCAGAGTACACACGGTGAAGCTAATTTTGTGGGAGGCTGAGCGTACATATCACTGGAACTCACCTAACCTGAGTGAATCTAGTGACTTTCTATGTGCATTGGGACTGTTTTGTAAGTTAATTCTTGCTCTCTGCAACCTTAAGCAAATAATGATTAAAAGACAAGAGTATCTGTACCCTCAGACACTGTTCATTTTTAAGCACTGTTATGTTTACATTTTATTGGGGTTTTCTTAATAAGAAGTCATAGGGGAGAACTACTCAAGTCTATTAAAATATCTGAATTTTTAGCCTTGTGAGATCTTTTCCATTTCTAAACATCCTGGAGATAAACCAGCACATTACCTGCATTTATTTTCCACAGGGACCCCCCACACACACATTCTCTGGTTCACTGCCACATAGAATCATAAAATCATAGAATTTTAGGGGTTGGAATGGAGCCTAGAGATCATCCAGTGCCAGCTCCCCCTGCCCTGGGCAGGGACACCTCCCACCAGAGCAGGTTGCTCAAGGCTCATCCAACCTGGCTTTGAACACTGCCAGGGTTGGGGCAGACACAGCCTCCCTGGGAAACCTGTGCCAGTGTCTCATCACCCTCACAGGGAAAACTTCTTCCTACATAGCAGAAGGATTATCAACAATCATTTTTAAAAAGGGATTATGAAAGATTTTTGTATTAATGCAAACATAACCAATGACTTACATATGGAGCTAAGTCAACCATTATGTTCAAAACATCATCTGTATTTTAATCTGCCCATAATTACCTAAATTTGATATTTGCTTTTTATAAAAGGCAGCAGTGTAGGCTTTAAATGTACTTTCTCACAGTCTTGTGTGTTACACAGACTCACAGCACCCAATGTAAAAACTAATCTTTGTCATTCTACATCTCTTTTGTTACCTGAGATGACCAATATAGTGGGGCCTGGTTTTCGTGTGTGTTCATTAGTAGATGATTAACTTTAATGTAGTTAATTATGTGTGTGATGATTGCTTGCATGAGTAGAAGTTTCAGCGAGGGAACTTACTTATCATATGTTTTGGCCTGGAAAGCTTTTGCAGGAAACGCAGTCAGTGGCAGACTTCAAGTTTTTGCAGATTGCCATTTCTATTTATTATCTGAAGATTACATTTCTGTTGTCAGTAAGAGAATTATTGTGTGGGGAACCGTACTTCAAAGGAATTTGAAATTTCAAGCAATTGCTTGCCATTAATTTTCTGAAATCCTATGGATAACTTCCTTTGTTCTGTTTCATTTGAGTGCCAAACCTACCTTTTCTGTGATGGAGCTTTCCAGCATTTAGATCATCAGCTTGTGCAGTTACTGTTCATCATGAAAATGGATCAGTGCAGATTGCTGTATCCCCTCCACTCACTTTATTCAGATGTCTTTGTGCTGAATATTATCGTTCTATTTTGCTCACAGGTTTGATGATTTAAGTATGTAATCCCTGCTGCAACAGATGATTTGTGACTGCAGTCTCACACACTGCAATACACCAACAAACCCACCAAACAAAATAGCCTTCTGTTGGTCCGTGTGCTGTTCATTGGCTTGTCAGCCATTCACTGCATCCCAACAGGTTGTTAAAGTTGAAAGTGAAGAATAATTGAAGTACTGCATTTGACAATACTCTCAGAAGCCTCTGAGATTTCATCCTACTATTCCACATCAGTGAGAGCATGAACATTATAACACTTTAATAATTATATAATTATAACAATTTAATAACTTTCTTCATAAATATATATAGCATTTTCCACATAGAAGAAAATCCATTGTGGAACAATAATTGAAGAATACCCCAGTTAATGCAGTTCTGTACTTCCAAACCAACTTCATTCTTAAGAAACCTTTAAGATGAACAAACCAAGTAGGTTTCTGTTAATGCAGCATTAATAATTCATGAATTAAGGAGAAAAAGCCAGAATGGGACAGGCTTACACAGTAAAGCACTATCACTGATTACCTCAGGGTGTTTCCAGAAACCTCCTCCAGCACAGACTGATTACAGATTTGGTAGGTAAAGAGCCTACTCAGAGGGAAACCAACCTCCTTTCTTATCAGCCAAAAATGCCTGTTTCATGTAGAGAGAGCACAGATATACTCTACGCTGTCACACAGGCAGTGAGGAGCCAAAAGCAGCGTGTCTGCTGTGCTACAGCAATATGTATTTCAGGTCACACACTGCTTCAGTGAGCACCAATCAGACACCACGGAAGAGTTTTGGAGTGTTTCCTCTTTTTGGTTTCTCATTCTGACTGAGCCACTTGACACATTTTGGGTAACAAGGCATCCTGGTTCTTTACTACATAAATCAAGAGCAACCTAACGGAAGTCTGAGTCATATGCTATTATAGAGAAGAATATAAACTACAGCTTGCGAGTAATAAACTGGCTTTTAAAGACATAATTGTGCTTATGATACATGATTAGTGTTTGTGAAGCAAATACTGTCAATATACTTACATGATAAATGTCAAATGTAATCATAGAATTT
>NW_008693301.1:0-230 GCF_000695815.1 Acanthisitta chloris | reverse complement strand
CCGCTCGGCCCCGCGCCCTGTGCCCCTCTGGCTGGAGGGTGCCCTGCGTGCCAGGCTGGTGGGAAGGGCAGGACGTGCCCCCGGACCTCCCCAGCACCACTGTGTGTCCTCACATTTGCAGGTGTGGGCTGGAGGACACATGCCCATCCAGGAGCAGCAGCTGGAGCAGCAGTGAGAGGAAAAAGGGCAGGTTTTCATGATTCTTTTTTAATTTTTCCCCCTTCGACCTG
>NW_008693300.1:0-970 GCF_000695815.1 Acanthisitta chloris | reverse complement strand
TAAACTGAAGTTTTTGTCCCTGGTTGCTCTAGTTTGGTGGAGCGACCAGTGCTGAACAAACAAATCCCTGCTACTCAGAGGTACAAGTCTGGGAGTTGTTCTTTTCCAGCTTTTGTCAGCATCAGTGCCATGAGCTCAGCTTCTGCTCCTATATCCTAGCTGCCCCCAACAGGATCCCAGTTTCCCCTAGCAGGATTCCAATTCCTCCCATTACAATCTCAGCCAGCTTCAATGTGGTCCCAGTTGTTCCCAATATGACCCCAGTAGCTCCCAGCATGGTCCCAGTTGCTCCCAGTTGCCTGCATCCTAGGCCCAGTGACTTTCACTGCGATCCCAGTGACTTCCACTGCGATCCCAGTCTCCCCCAAATGGTCCCAGGCACTCTCTGTGGTCCCATTGCAGACCCAGTCACTCCCAGTTCCTCCCATTTGCCCCCAGCATGGTTCCTGTCACTCCCCCTGTCCCCCCCAGTATGATCCTAGCCACTTTCAGTCACGTCCAGTGTGATTCCAGCATGAACCCAGTCACTCCCAGCATGATCCCCATCACTCCTAGTCACTCCCAGTATGATAGCAGGATGATCCCAACCCCATCCTGTGCCCCCTCAATGTTGCCCCCAGCCCCACTGCACCCCACCTGTGCCTCCCTTATGCCTTGTGCACTGCCAGACCAGGGCTCTGCCTCCCCAGGCCTTGGGAAGGTTCTGAGCAGCAGGAGAGGAATTTGGGGGGTTTTGTTTCCCTCATATCTGTGTCATCTGTTCCTCTGTCTTAAGGAATACACTCCATGCTGGTGTATTCCTTTATCTTCCTCCACCTGTCCTGCTGTTGAGAAATTTCATGGACTATAGAGATGTTTTTCTGATGATTTTATAGATTTCTTGCTTACTATACAGTTTTGCAGATTCTTACTTTCTTCAGTGAGAGGAAACAGCAGAGGATACAGTTCCTTCCCTAAAATAATCTGTGAA
>NW_008693299.1:6284-7285 GCF_000695815.1 Acanthisitta chloris | reverse complement strand
AACTCCCCTTTTTTTCATAACTTCCTGCAAAGTTTCCCTATTCAGCCAGGCTGGCCGCCTTCCCCCGCTGGCTTGCCTTACTGGACACCGGGACAGCTGCTCCTGCATGTTCAAGACTTCATTCTTGAAGTATGTTCATGCCTCCTGAACCTCTTTTTTTCCATGGGATGTTTCCCAGGGTACACTTTGAATCAGACTTTTGATCAGGCTAAAGTGTGCTCTTCAGAAGTCCAGGGTAGAAGTTTTATTGATGGTCCTTCTTGCATTCCTGAGTACTGAAAACTATAATTTCATAGATACTGTGCCCCAAACGGCCTCCAACCACCACATCTCTCATGAGTCCTTCTCTGTTTGTGAACAGCAGGTCTAGCAGGTCCCCACCCCTAGTAGGCTTATCTACCAGTTGAAGTAGAAAATTATCCTCTGTGCACTGGTCCTCTGTGCACGGGAGGAACCTCTTAGACTGTCTTTTCTCTACTGTATTAAATTTCCAGCAGACATCCGGCAGGTTAAAGTCACACTCAAGAACAAGGACTGGTGATTTTGAGACAGCCACCAGCTGCCTGTAGAGTAAACCATCGCACTCATTGTCCTGATTGAGTGGTCTCCATCTCTGGGTAACAGTCTCCCACAAGGATGTCAGCCTTGTTGGCCTTCCCTCTGATTCTGATCCACAGGGACTCAACCTTTTTGTTATTGTCCTCAAGCTCTACAGAATCAAGAGACTCTCAGGCATATAGAGCCAACCCTCCACCCCTCCTACCTTGCCTATCCCTTCTGAAGAGCTTGTAGCCATCCATGGCAGCACTCCAGTCATGTGAGTCATCCCACCACGTTTCTGTGATGGTAACTATGTCATAGCTTTCTTGCTGCACAATGGCCTCCAGCTCCTCGTGTTTGTTACCCATACTGTGTACATTAGTGCACATGCACTTCAGCTGGGCTGATGATTTAACTCCTAACTCTGCCTTCCCACCCTGAGGCTCATCTCTAGAAAGCCT
>NW_008693299.1:0-6151 GCF_000695815.1 Acanthisitta chloris | reverse complement strand
ATGGTCAAAAAAGCTGAAATTCTGCCTGTAGCACCAATCCTTTAGCTACCTATGGATAAGGTGGGTTTTCCTACTCTTGTCCTCATCCATCCCTTCTACTGCAGGAACTGAAGTGAACACCACCTGTGCTCCTGTCCCATTAACTAGTCTGCCCAGCTGATTGAAATCCTTTTCAATTACCCTAATGCCTCTTTCATTAATATCATCACTGCCAGCCTGGACTGCTAGCAGTGAGTAGTAATCAGAGGGCTGAATGAGCTCAGGGTGACTCCTACTGATATGTCAGTCCACAATCTCAAGCACTGTATAAGTAAGTAAAGAAGATGAAAGGAGATTCATAGCACTTGTTTGACAGCACAGTTCTGTGAAGCTGAAAGATGGGTACATTCTCCAAGTCATCAGCAATTAAAATCTAATTAATTGATTGTTTTATTGACAACGCAGGCCTTCCAGAGGTAAAAGAAGAGGATGCGGTATTTGCATGTTTTTCTCCATTTAGAGCCATATTATTTCTTTTGAAGCTGTTTTATGGAAAAAATCTTTTCATGTGTGTTACACTGACCCTTTAATGTTTGAGAGCTAAATAATATTATTTTAGTTTGAGAACAAAATTCTCTTAGGGTATTTTCTGGCATATCTCTGTAGAAATTGTTGAATAGCTAGAGAAGGAAGTTAATAAATGTATAATCTTGCTGTTTAAAAAGCAAATTATATCTTCATAAGAAGCTTAAGCCTCTTGTGTTGTAACTTATTACAATGCCTAATACAACCATTTCCATATACAATTTCCAAAAAATACTTGAAAAGAACTCAATACACCTTTAATGATACATTCTGAGCTTCAATTATTTTACAAATGATGATGATAACCCTTAGGAATCTTAAAGAGGTCTCTAACTTCATTCACAAGTTGGGAAAACTAAGGGTAAAACATTTAATGTTTTTTTCAAAGACAAGAAAAATAGTGAAATGAACAACAATTTGAATGTGAACTTTTGATGTCACCTTGAATATGTCTTTTACTTTAATTTGTGCATTAAGCTCAGCATTCCAGAAGGTGCTCTCATTTCCATGCTACTTCTTAACATAGGGCTAAAAAAAAAAGTCTGTCTTTGGCACACTAAGGTCAGGAAAGTTGAGCCAATGGTTGACATTTGTTTGTCACATCTGGATTCAAGTCCTCTGTTGTTTTTCCTCAGAAATGTGAAGGGATGTAAACAAAACTAGGCATCACATCCAAAAATGTGATCCACAATGCTATGCACAAGTTTTTGGTCACCTTTTATTTTTTGGCAGTAAAGTTTTTAGTCCTAAAGATCTGGCAGAAAGAGTTTCTAACTTGTTACTGCAGACATGATCAGCGTCTGAGTCTTGCCCAATATTCAAAGTAAAACTCTTTCAGTTTCTACTGCCTTTCTCCCAAGGTAGCATCTTCTGTAGGGCCTGGCCAAGCAGGCGTGTTTTTCATTCATCTGAAGAAAACCTATGGAATAGAACTTCACACACAGTGCATTAGTGACCACCCCTTTTCCCTTTCTACATTGGACCAAGTATTGTGAACTGTTCCCCCAATAGTTGGAGTATGGAGTGAAAGACTTGAGTTTTAGTTTCTGCTCTCACAGGCAGAACTATTTGCATATTTTGAATTTAAATTATGATTGAAATATTAATATTTATAACTTGAATATAGCATGTAGAACTGCTTTTTCTGAATATGTTCTTGCTGTTTCAGAAAACTTAATCACATGAGACTGTTCATAAATTTGTGATATTTACTATTAAAATCAGAATAATGCTCAATGCCTCACTGCTTTTTAGTCCTTCACTTTTCTCTATGATAACTCTTCTTGGAGGGGTTTTATTCATTAAGCTGGGCAGCTTACTGATTTTAAACTGGTTTTTGTTTTATCTTCTGGACATTAACTGCTGGTGGCCTCACTTCAGAGAACTGTCATCTATATTTTATTTTTGGTGCTTGCTTTGTCGGGTATTGCTCTTACTGTGAGTACAAATGTACTTTCAAACAATTCTTGTTGTTGCCAGTTATCTACAGATAACACCAAAATCATGTCAAACTCATTTCACTGAATAAAGAAGAGGCAATTGTAGTTCCTCTTTTCTTTTTTGTTAGTTAATTCACAGAATGCATTCAGAGAAACTGCTTCTGGGTAGTGGGTTGTTGGTTTTATTTCACTGAATCAAAAATAAATAGCACCGAATATTTCTTAAATGGAACATATTCTTAGCATCCAGGAAGTGTCTTCTATTCACTATCACAATCAACAATTTTATATATTTCTGTTCCACTAGACCACACAAAGGTTGATTGTTGCTCTATTTTCAACTACTGACAATTGAAAAAATAGCTGTGAGAATTGTAGCCAGCCAGTGTGTTTCACGTGCAATGTTCATGCAACTCAGAAATAGAGAGGGATTTCAAAACAGCTCAAAGGTCATTTACCTCTGTTCTTGAAGTTGTGTTCCACGTTTTTCTCATCAGAAGAAAGTGGCCCAATTTTTAGTGTCTGAAGGAATATATGTAACAGATCCTACTAATCCAGGAATCATGAACTATCTTTCTGGAAGTAAAGTGAGAAAAATGATGGCCTAGCTATTGCAAGACATCTTTGAATACCTTAATCTCATTTCATTGCTTATGAAACAATTCTTCCTGATGATGCAATGGTGGTACAAAATCTTGTGAGGCCAACATTGTGGAGCTCCAGTGGAGGAAGAGAACAGAGACACTCAAGAAACCAGAAGTGACTGAAGAAATAATACTTGATGTATGGGCACTGATGTATGAATCACAGAATCATTAAGGCTGTAAAAGACCTTTGAGATCATGGAGTCCAACCTATAAGCTAATGTCACAGTGTCAGCTACACCATGACACTAAATGCCATGCCCAGTGTTTCCTTATACACCTTCAGGGATGGTGACTCCACCACCTTCCTGGGCAGTCCATTCCAGTGTCTAATCACCTTTTCTGTAAAGAAAGTGTTCCTAAGAGATTTCCTATGAGATTTTTATAAAGTCATGAAGCAACTTGAGGTAGCAAGTCAGTACAGGTCCAATGGGCTCTGTGCATGGTTTAAGTGACATAATGGGGTGAATTGCTGTTTCAGGGTGTGGATGGTTTTCCTCAATCCTCCCTATAGCAATGTACCTAGAATTGTCGATCTGAATTTTTGTGGGGTTTTCAGATATTCCTTAGGGAATGGGCAGTCAGTCTCTCACTAGATTTGTATAGTTCCCCTGCTAATGAGTGTAAATATAGGAGAAATAATTCTCTTTTGCAAAATTTGCAATGATTCTTGGGTATCATCCCTAATACTAATAACTCCTAAGGGTAATCAAATTGGTATCAATAGTCTGTCTTTCGGAGGTTCTAAGAATTTACGCAGTTTGGGATCAAATTCTAAACCTAGACATTCTTCCTTTTGCTATTGTGCGCACCTCCAGGAAACTAATTTTAAATTCCTAGCAATTATTTGATATTCAGATTTGGATGATCCTTAGAATCAATTGTGTTCACTGTCTACCACCATATTTCTGATTTTTGCAGCTCACTAGTGCTCTGTTTATCATTGCAAAATGAAAATCCACACTCTTTTCCAGGGCTCAGTGCGATGATAAATTTGTTTCTTTTTTTTTCAGAGTAAATGTGTGTCTACAGTAATGCATTATTACAGGTAGCAGTCCTGATCCTGAAGGTGAATGCACTATAACTTAAGGTAAGAGAAAAAAATTTGATCCTATATGCAAGTTTCAAATATGTTATTTGTAGAGTTTCCATTCAAACTATGGTTGTGTGTCATTGCCTGCAGCAAATTAAATGTGGGTAAGTTTTACTGAACGTATCTGGACTGTGAATGTTACTCAATATGCAAAGAACTGTAAATGCAGAAAAATGAAACCAAGTAGTGTAAAATCCTACTATCATTTATGGGGTAACTCTTATGCAGTTGGTGACTGGGTTCAGATTGGAGTGTTTCAGGGAGGAACCTCAGGGGAAAGTTTTTTGTGCTTTGCTCAGGGGCTGTGCCTGCAGAGTGTGAACATCAGCACTTTCCAGATAATCCTCACACTCTACCCTACATGCCAAGATAAAAGTTCTCTGTGACCTTTCAGTTATTTATCAAGAACTGAAGAAATAGTCTTGTCAGTGGTTGAAATGGATGTAAATAATTGGTTCTAAATATAAGGTATATCTCTTAGTCTGTATCACAACATAATTTAGTATACTAAGAAAAAGAAGAAAAGAACCCAAGTTTGCATAGTTCTTGAGAAGCTTCTTAACCTTCTTAGCTTTATTTAACAAAACAATCATTATTCTAGAATGCCTTTTCCCTGCAAATTAAATTTTACAATATAATTTTTTGGAATTTTTTATCCACTTTTTAAGAGATAGAAAAATGTCAGCCTCAGGCATTCTTGATTTCCTCCATTTTGCAAACACTGTGTATAGCTCTTGGGTATATAATATACTTATTAGCAAGGTCAGGATATCATGAGCCTGTAAATAAATTGCAGAATGACAGATTTGGAGTCTCTCTATAAATTAAAAAGGGACTGAACAAGGCTTTGGGTTACAAGTATATTAATGAGCTTGTATTGCTTTTCCTCAAATTTTTATTGTTTTAGAAGCATGTCCCCCAAGGAAAGTTTTAGGAGAATTAAAAAATGCTTATGCAATGGCAAAAACTGTGCTTTCATTTAATTCATATCAGGGATTTCAAATCCTTAGAGGGCTTTACCCTTTTGAAAGAAAAATGATTGAGAATTGTTAGACTTTCAAACCATATTCTCATGTAGAATAAAGATGATACAATTATAATTTTTCCCCCATCTTTGATGGCAACACATCAGTAATTAGGAATTCAAAACAGTTGTTTGTGGGTCCAGTGTTCAAAGGTACATTTAGCATCTGTATATAAAAAAAATTTGGATTTTTTTTCATCTCACGGGATACAGGATTCACTGAGTAAACACATTTCTGTATGCCACCTGCAATCACATTCTTGCAAGTCTATAAATGTCTCCTTTTGTAACCTCCTGCCCATATCTGTTTCAGCAGTATCCACTGGGTAAAAGATATTGCCTATTTCTGCAGGTCAAATAATCCTTAGAAGTCAGAATACTCTAAAGGAACAGTGTGCTGCTTATTTGGCTGATTGCATCAAATAGAAATCAAAGTTGCAGGTTACCTTCTAATATCAGGTGCACAGCAACTAGGTTTTGTAGGCAGTATGATCAGTTATTTGCACAACGCCTTCCTTTTGCCTCCTAGCAAGGTGTTTTGTCTTGGAGATGAAATAAGCAAGGGCTAAACTAATTAACTAACCAGCAGTGATCTACAGTCTCAGCACCTCACATTCCTGAAGATTTATCCTATTTTGAATTCACTGCCATTTCCCTCCAGGGAAATAAAGATTGCTGCCTATTAAAGTTGGGGACAGAAAAAGGCACCTTCACTGGAGACAGCCTGTACAAGAAAATAATACTGTAATCATTCCCTCCAATCAGCTGAAAAGGATTAAATCTTCTGCTTCTAAAGTAATGTTCCAATTGAGCCTTGGGGAAGAATAATTCATGATTAGGGAGAAGGCTGGTCTAGCAAATGTGAACATTATGTCCATTACTTAAACACACTTCCTGGGCTGACTGCTAATGTACCCAGGGGACCTTGCAGCAGCAGCAACTGATAGGAGCAATGAAATAGGCCGACAAGGACAAGAAGTATTATCATCTGCATTCAACAGCACTACATAGACTTTACCACTGTTAAATCACTGCCTTTGGTAAATAGCCCAGATAACTCATTTTAATAGAAGAATTAGTCTCTTCTTTATGTGTATTAAACAACAGACTCTTATGAGCTGTGGCAGTGTATTGATTCCCGGGAAAGGCAGCATGAATACCAATTCTGTAATTTATGCTGTTTTGTAGCCCTGGCTGTATTTGTTATGCATAGTGTATTAAACATTCAATAGCTCAATTTAATCTTTGCAGCCAAATTGCACAGCATATCATGCCAGATAGTGGTTGTTTCATATACACAGCCCATCTGCTTCCTGTTCTATAATTCATTCAGCAGGCAAAGTTTCTGGCAGCCTCAGGCTACCATACATACGTGTGTGTGTGTGTG
>NW_008693298.1:4385-5225 GCF_000695815.1 Acanthisitta chloris | reverse complement strand
TCCTGTGCAGGGCAGGAGTTGGACTGAAGATCCTTGGGGGTTCCACGATTCAGTTTCTCCTGAGCATTAATGCATTGTGTATAAACCCATATTATTCACAGTTTGCTGCTGTTCTGCTTTCTGATGTCTTCTGACAGAGACAATGAGCTGCTCTTGGTACAGCCAACTGCAGACACGTCGTCTGTGTGATCAGAACCAACAAGTTCCTGCTGGTTGCAGCTATGAAAGAGCAGCGTTCACATTCCTCTTGTTTTATGCTGTAGCTAATGCTCACAAGTGAAAGGAGATGCACTTCCCCTGATGTAGTGCAAGACCTGGAGAGCCAGGGAGCAGTGACACGAATCCCCCAAGTCTGGGGATGAACCGTGTGCCAGGCTGAGATGGTGTTTTTGAAGCTGTGGTGTGAACAGCATGACTATCTGCAGTCAGTTAAGGAATTAAGGGAAACCAGAAACTTAGCTTGAAGTGCCAGCACTGACACTGCCCCAGTTAAACGGAGCTCCAGCGCAGATAGGGAAGTGCTGCTTGCCCTGGAAATCATTTCAGATTTGTCCTTCGTGCTAGGTTTAATGCCAGCTATGGCTGTATGGGAGATGTGAATTAGCACTGCCACCCAGCTGAGTGTTGTGTAGCTTTCAAATTGCTCCTACTGGTGGTTGTTTGGCTTCTCCTGCTCATTTTTTGTGCATCTCCATGTTGAGAAGTAAACTGTATGTAGTGGAGTGCTCATTTTTTGTGCATCTCCATGTTGTGAAGTAAACTGTATGTGGTGGAGACTTCAAAGGAATTACTGAAATGCACATGTTTGTTCTGCTTAGCAAACTGAGGTGGTTTATCTTC
>NW_008693298.1:0-4339 GCF_000695815.1 Acanthisitta chloris | reverse complement strand
AATGTCTTCTCCAAGTCATTTAGCGAAGGTTTCTTTCCTTTCTTTCCCTGATCAGGTGCAGCACACCAGTGTCCCCTCACTGGCTTCTGTTTGCCCCACAGCTCTCACCCTGGCACCCTCCAGCCCTTTGCAGAGCTGACACCCAGTCTGGTCTGGGATGTGGAGTCCCACTGCCCTCATCACCAGCCCTCGTGCCCACCCCTGGCTGCCCACGGTCCCTCCCTGCCCCTGTGCTGCAAGGTGCTGTGGTCAGTGGCCACACACGTGGCCGTGGCACCTCCTGCTTGCCTAGCTGTGAGCCCCTGTGTGCCCCGTGCCCTGCTCTCGGATTCCTCCACGTTCCTGCTGCTCTGCATCCTTGTGCTGTGTGATGTGTGAGTGGCAGTTCTGCAGGGAGCTCTGCGTGGCTGTGGGATCCCTGCCCATGCTCCTGAGGGACAGCTGCTTTGGGAGCAGGACACTGGTTCACTCAAAGCGGAAAATGAAACGCCTGTTAAGATTTATGATGTAATCGTCTTACGAAAGTCTGTTGAAAAGGAGCCGCAGTAAGGAAAAAGCTGAAGGAACAAGAATAGCTCGCTGCTGGGACAGCTGAGAATGTAGCAGCAGGTAAGGCTATTGTTGATGGGCTGAGAATCTGAGATGTAAATGTTGGCTCTGCTTTCACTGAGCACCAGGGCTGAATTGTTCTGCCAGCCTGACCTGCTTTGTCGTCAGGTGGCGTCGGATTGGGACTCGCATGTAGCTTCATTTGCTAATGCAACCCCCACTGTTGGTAATGCCTGAGTGAGTGATGCTCCCTGCCCCTCTCAGGCTCCTCTTTGAGTGAGACACTGCCTGAGATGCTCTGAGCTCCTCTGTTGCTAGATGAGTCCGTGTGCAACTGGGCTACTTTCAATTATAGAATAGTGAAAGCTTTGAGTTGCTGCTCCAGACTAGTTATTAACGTTGGTATCACACTGTGATAAACCCACATTTTCAATCTTAGAGTACTTAAGGTACATAAAGCATCACTGCTGCTCGAGATTTTCTGGCGTTCCACGGCTCAGGTTGGCTGTCAGCAGCAGAGGAAAGAGGCTGTGGGTTCGCAGGTAAATGGAGAGAGCTGGATAAACAGTTGTTGTTCAGAGGTCTTGGATGGGCGAGGGGACAACTACAGAGCAAGTACAAATTGTCTGCTTTGCTTAATTAAAAGAAACAAGAAAGCAAAACAACCTCTGCCCCTCAAATCTCAAACCATATGGGAATTATAGAAACAGCAGTAATAGTCAGAAATTACTATGTCCTCTCTCTGCACCAGTTAACGTTATCTTTGGTTCCTGTGGATGGTATTTAGATCTTAGCTGCAAATTCTTTCCCAGGAAATACAGGAAGAGAAACAGTGCTTAAGACCAAGAGTGTTGTAGTCTGGTCAGTGGGAGAGCTGAGCTGAGGTCGGGTGTCCTCACTCAGCAGCCTGGAAAACTCGTTTTGGATTATCCAACTTGTGCTCAAGCTGTTAAACCTCTTTCTGCTTTTCCCTCGCTTCAGAGGCTTTCTGTCGATACTTCACTTTGCTGCAGAAAGCTTTGGCTAACCCTTTTGGGGTTTTGCAGAGCAGAACACGTGAGCTCTGCTGTGCTGGCAGCAGCTCGTGGCTCTCCAGCTGGGCAGGTGTGTGGCTGTGCCCAGGGCACTGCTCCTGCCTCACACTTGGCTGGCTGAGCACCATGTTTACATTCCATGGGATAATTAGCTACGTCAGCACCAGCACCTCGCTCTCTGGTGATAGCTTTCTGTGAAATGATTCAGTTTCGCCACCTCTCTTGCTCTTGTGGCAGCCAGTGCTGGAGCCAGGTTCCCTGTGGGGCCCATGGCACTAAGCAGGCTGGAATTATTCAGGCCTGCCCTGCAGAGGCTTTGGCACCTTCTCTTCAGTGCAGCCTAATTCCATTGGCACAGCAACGATTGTCCCTTCACAAATCACCTGACCACAGTCTGCTTCCCAACCTTCCACTCATTAAGGCACCTTTGGGAGTGTCACATTTGAGAAGGGAGCAGTAGGGGTGGAGAACAAAAAGACCTCCTGCCTCAAGGCTCTCTCTGACTCAGTCCTATTACTCACATTAAGTCCTGACGCTCTTAACATTTATCCTACAAAATGTCCCATATTTTTCTAAAATTATCAGATTGACCAAAGAAACAGAGAACAGTTTCATATGATGACACCTTGTGAAATTAAGGTTGACAGGCGATAGACTTTCCCTTCAGAAGCACTTGAGAGAGGAAAGTAATCAATGGAGAAAGTTATAGGAAACTATTAGCATAAGAATGAGTGGCTTCAAACAGTCTGCTCATAAATTCAGAGTGGACTGCAGAAGTTTGCTCACAGATAGAGGAAATGAGGTTCCGGAATGACTTTCCAGTAATAATGGAAAAAGCAATCAAGCGAGTTGTAAAAGATGAAATAAGTTTTCTGCAGGTAACTATGCTATAAAACTTGTAAGCTCCCTCATTCCCTGGGAAGGTCCTTGCAGGCCTGTGTTCCTGTCCTAGCAGAGGTTGCCCAGTCTGAAGGCTCTGAGGAGAGAAATAAACCTCTCCCCTTTAGGCATGGGGCTGGGTGAGCTGCCAGGTGCCCACCCAGCACCTCCCTCCTCAAACACAGCACCCACTCGTGTGCTGCTGGGGGAGATTCTGCTGCTCTGAGCCCTGAGGTGTGGAAAAATCCTTTATTTTTGAGCATTTCTAGCTTTCTTCACAGCTGGCATCACTAAAGGCCTCTGGGAGACGTAAACAGCAACACTGCCATTTTACAAATAACAATAAACCTTGCTAGCTTGGTTGGAACTAATTTTCTAATTAATGGCTCCCTGATTTTCGTTTCTCTTAGAAGTTGAGTTGTTCCTGCAGATAATAGTACTCTTGTTGTTGTTAGGCTCATTTGGGTTATTTTTCCCTAACGAGTGTCTCTTTTGATCTAACTGCAGGCAGTTAGGGAGAGCAATAGAGAGGAGATAAATGAAAGTACACAGGAAATACTCGTTAAAAATATCAATCCTTGCCTCACTTGCCACAGAAGAGCAAGATGTAAGATTGTTTCTCTTTGGAGTCTTTACTCACAGCCTATGACCAGCCTTTCTTTTGTAACTTTTATAAACTTTGCATTTCTTTCCTAAAAATCAACACTGTGTTTAAACCAGCCTTTCTTTTGTAACTTTTATAAAATTTGCATTTCTTTCCCAAAAATCAACACTGTGTTTAAGGAGTGAAAACATTCTGTAGAGGTCACACCACTCTTAGACTGACTTGGCTGTTGATTGTACTTGAGCTCTCAGCTCAAATTCATGGTAACCCCATTTGATTTTAATTAAGGAATGTCCTTTAAGGAAAAATAGTCCATCACTGCTGTCAACAGGCACATTTTGCTCTTTAATACTGAGCCTTATATTTTTAGCTTTGAGGGCAATTTACTCAGACTATAGATGTTTAAGCAGGAGTGCTTAAAAATCCTTCCTTCCTTTGCATAAGTTCCTCTTCTGCAGGAATTGCTTTGTTTGGGGCAGAATTATCCCAAAGGAAAGTCAACACTTCATGCTTTTACAGCATAGAATCATGGAACGTTTGGGGATGGAAAGGACCTTAAAGGTTAGTTCCAACCCTCAGATTTAACTGAGAGGAGAGGGAGAACCTGCAAGATGCGCAGGCAGCAGCTTTGGGGCTTCACACTTGGACTTGATGGACTTGGAAGTTTTCCCAAGCCAAATGAGTCCATAATTCATGAGTGTGAACACAACTTATCCCTTTGCATACTCAGCTCCCTGTCCACAGCAGCGACGTGGTCAGGAGAGTCAGTTGGAGCTGGCTTAGGAGAGTCAGTTGGAGTCGGCTTAGGAGAGTCAGTCCTGTCCACAGCAGCGACGTGGTCAGGAGCTTCTGCTGGAGCTGGCTTAGGAGCATCAGTTGGAGTTGGCTTAGGAGCATCAGTTGGAGTTGTTGGTTTAGGAGCATCAGTTGGAGTTGTTGGTTTAGGAGCATCAGTTGGAGCTGGCTTTTGTCAGGAGCAAGGAGGGAAATTGTTGTGGGAGAGGTGAGGGAGACATCACCTGCTGCTCTCAGCCCTGCAGTCCCCAGGCAATCCCAGGGAATGCTGCTGAGAGAACTCAGCTGTGATTTTGTCTTAAACTCATTTCTTTGCCATCACCTGCTGCTTTCCCACTTGGGCCTGTCAGGCTTTGGCCAAATGGAGACCAGTCCTGCTGGTGCTCTCAGAGACAGTTGAGGGAATGCTGAGATGGAGGGAAGAGTTGTGTCCTGCCTGGGACACAACTTCAGAGCAAACCTGAAGACTTCTCACTGT
>NW_008693297.1:0-23735 GCF_000695815.1 Acanthisitta chloris | reverse complement strand
GGGAACGCGGGCCGTGCTGCTGCCGAGTCTGCCCCAGCAGCATCCTCTCCCTGCGCTGCTCCCTGTGACGCGAGTTATCCAAACTGCAAGATATTCTGCGTACAAGACAATGTACACAATGTACTTTGGTTAGAGGTCTTTGACTACCCTACGGGCTGTTTGAAGGATGCAGCTCAAGGCTGGGCTGTCCCTGTCTTCCTTTTCCACAAGGCCAGTCCAGAAGATCAGCTGCCTTCTTCACACCTACAAACTGCTTGCCAACTGTTTGTTTTAGAAACAAAAAACAAACAAACAAACAAAACCCCAAACAAAACACCCAGACAAAAATCCCCAAACCAAACCAAACCACAAATAAACAAAAAAGCCCAAACAAACAAACAAAAAGAAACGCCAATCCTGTCATTTTTTTCATATCCTTAGGCTACCGGATTGCTTATTTTCTGAATGACTTGAATTTTAACTGGTTTTGTCTCTAAGGCGTGGTCATGATTTTAAGCACTTCCAAATCCTCTGGGTTGGAAAGGACTTTACAGCCCATCTTGTTCCACCCCCTGCCATGGTCAGGGACACCTCTCACTAGACAAGGTTGCTCCAAGCCCCATCCAACCTGGCTTTGAACACTCCAGGCCCATCCATTTGCTAAATATAATAAGACAGATTCCCTGCCTTTTGGATTGTTTTTTCACCTGCTTTTACTTCAGCTGTCAAGATGCCTTTGACATGGCTCAGCAAGGAGTAAAGTTAACTCCAGGACCGAGCCAACACTGGAATAGTTTGGATACAACTCATCCTCATGAGTAGACCACTGCATCAGGGTAGGTAAGCCCAAGGGTTTGCTTACGGAGCTGGGTCTAGCTTAAGTTCTTTTGAGTAAAGGTGAGGTGGCAGACTGAAGAAGCATGAGCGAAGGAGCATGTGTGCCACAGAACTGGCATAATGCCATAACTCGGTATGGTGAGACATGTTTAAGAAGATGAAGGAACAGAAGAATAACTTGGAGGGTAAAGAAACAGCATGGACAGCACAGGAATAAAGCCTGCAGGAGGCAGAAGGATGTGTGGAAATCAGGGTGTTTCTGAGTCGTGGTCAAGTGTGGCACTTCCCAAAGCTGTTCAGGAAGTGGACCAGTTCTTCCACACACCCCTGATGATTTCTACCCAGTAGATCCACTAGAAAGATCTGTGATCCACTGTGTGTAGAGAAGATGGAACCTGCTACAGCACTGCTTTGCTTTCTGCGTTAACCTCTAGCTGCCGGCGAAGTACAAAAAGCTCCATATAAGTATCAGCAGCCCTGCTCCCAGGGAGAGGCAGTTTCTTTTCATAATCATAAGCTCCTACAGCAGCTTCTAGAGAGCAAAGTGAAGACCTGATAAGAGGGTGAGCCAAAGAAGATGAATTCCCAGCAAACCTGGCGATCAGTTACAGCTCTGATGCCTGTGAGAGCTAAGAGTAAGCACAAACCCAGGCTTTAGTTAGCATGTGCTAAATAATCATGTAAATGTGCTACATTTTCTGGAGGCAGAGAGAATGGGTTGCCTAATGTGTGTCTGCATAGCACCCACACTTGCTCCTGCATCAAAATACCCAGTTTCAGACCTAAATGTGAAATTTCTTCCTTCTTCTTTCCTTTCCCTTGGAAGTTTTTCTCACATGAACATAATTCATGAACTGATAGTGTAGAGTCTTCCTGGGTTGCAGTTTGGGTGGTATCCAATGGTATGTATTTCATTATCATCTCCACAAGCTGTTAAAGCAGGTGGGGCAGTGATCGTTATCACCTTGTCCCTCCCTCAGGGCAATCCTGATGGCTCCCTCAGAGGCTGTCTCTGATTAACGGGCTGTCAAGGACCCATGCAGGACACATCCTCCCAGTGATCCTTTTCCCTTGTCCCATGGTGAGGTGACTCACCCCAGGGGTGGGGAGCCGAACATGCTCACAGGGATATAAGCTGTGGTTTAGACCAGCACAGGGAGCCCTTTGCCTGCTGGATTCCCAGAGGACAAGAGCTGCTGCTGGAGCTTCAGGAGAGAACCGGATCTGCAGGATCACTGCTCCAACAAACCCATCACTCCAGGAGGACTGCAGCACCATTTCATCGGACTACTACTACACCCTGACTGACAGGGTGTCAGGCTACTTTCTGACTCTTGTCAGGTTATTTTCTGACTCTATCAGGTTACTTTTTTTTGGTACTGTTGCATTTGTGTTGTTTTGTTGTGTTGTTCATATTAAATTGTACTTCTGATTCAGAGTCTCTCACCGGTTTGCTTTTCAAACCAGCACAAGTCCACAATTTTATGTAGAGAATGGAGTACTCAGAAGACCCTACAGAAACAGAAATGGAAGGGCTAAAGGGAATTGTTATTCTATTTCTACCTGCTTGAATGTCCCAAGCCAACACTCACGGGCATCTTGTAAATCCCTGAACATTAAAGCACAAGCCTAGAGTTGCATATCTTATCTAGCCCAGTTTCATTGCCACATTCATAGCCTCTTCCAAAGTCCCAGGATTGGAGCTGTGTAACTGAATTCTCATATATTGCATCTATATTGAAGTGATCTACTCTGCAAGTGCTCTCAAACACTCAAATGTGTCCCAGGGGCATGATGACATCCCCAAAAGCAGGCATCTACTCTCTGCAAGTGCTCTGAGACTAACAACACTGCTTTCAGGTGGATCTGTGAGCTACCATGGAGGTGAGGATCAAGAGCTGCCAATATTAACCAGAGAATCGAGGAGGTTTGGTCAGAGTATTCAAACCGTGTGTAGTGCTATGTCAAAGTAGCATGTATGAGTGCCATGAGGCTCTAAAACAAGATTTTGCCTGTTGTAGGAAGCACACAGCTAAAATCTGCTAAGGACACTGCATTCTGTCTTCAGAAGCCTCCCCAGAGCACTCTGATTCTCCTGTACCTTCATGGTTAAAAGCCCTGTGAGGTTTAAAGAATAGGAGTGCCCAGAGGGCTTTGCTCCATAAGTCAGCATGCAGGTGCTACTGAGTTAATTCCAGTATAGCAAAACTTGGATGACAAATGGGGCTTTGCTCTGGCTATAAATTCCATCCAGCACTTAATAATCCTGAACACAAGTGGATATGTAAGCAAAAGAGGCTGAGGGATTAAGTGCAGAAGGCAGAAAACAGTTATCTATAGACTTACAATTTAAATATGAATGATACAGCGCTAAAGGGACTGAGTTTTATTTATTTAAAGAGCCTAACTGAATAGGAAGAGAAACTGCAGCATGATGTTCTAGGGAAAAAATGTGACTTGGCAAAGTGTAGGCTTATTTGTACCACTGAGAAAGCCTGTGAAGTTCTACAGTATTATGCCGTTATCTTAAAAACATGATTTCACAAGGGTTGTCTATAACTGAAAACAGTCAAGAGGGGTTTGAAAAGCCCTCAAGCAGTCAGGCTCCGCCAGCCAATTTAATGGGTTTTAAAAGAGCCATCCTCAATATCTGCATGCTCCCTGAACATGGGCAGTTGCAGATAGGGAATCCTTTGCTTCCTTCTGCCTTTCTGCAACCCTAAGCCTGTCTATATCTCCTCCTGTGATACAGAAGCAAATCCACTCTCGTGGATAAGCCTGAAACAACTGTGTGCCAGTGACTAACTTTCTGAATTTGTAAGTCTTTATACCAAAAAGCTAGCTGGAGTATTCCTAGGTTTTAGGGGATGCCTAGTACTGTATCTCTGATTTATGGTCCAAACTCATCCACTAATAAGAATCAGGCCATAAACTGAGCCCCTCTCAAAATGCTGAGATAAGGTCAAAAGTCACCAGTGGTATTTCTGGGTTGATTGGCTAGAGTTCATATGCATTTTCTTTGTATCTTGATTTTTTAATCCTTATGTTGAACCTAGATCATAACTCTGATGACTTTTTGGTGTAGCCACAAGGATTAGAAATGAGTTATATTACTTTTAAATGGGAGACTACATGACTGTTTTGTGCCAGAACTTGGGATTCTGATCCTAAAATGTCTCTCTTGCAAAAGAAACTTCAGTTAGATTCATTTCATCTCTTCTCTCTTACCTTTAACTGTGTGTCTGGTGTTCAGCTCATTGTGATGGAGTAGTTTCTTTATGCTAATTTTCGGTTTCAAGTGCACCAACTGTGTTTTTCTTGAGTACTCTAGCTTCTATTTCAAGATTTTTAAGACCAGTCTCAACATTAATTTGTTAAATTTTCAGCCATATTGAAAGAGCTGAGTAGGCTGAGCTATAGTGAGGTATCAGTAGTTTTAAAGTTGTTCTGCATGGTAAGTGCTTCTGGTTTAGCATTTTAAATTTGACAAGAATTTGAGACCTAGATTCTCAGTATTTTTCTGCAAGTCTTGCTCAAATTGGAGATTCTAACTAGATGGAAACCCAAAAATAAATCAGTCACTCTGCTTGAGGAAAGCTGGCATAAGCTGGCAACCTGTTGGTGAAGGTCCCTGCAAGTGCATATTTGGTCTTCCTTTTCCTGCTGTACCAGCAGTTCACCAGCTTTCTGTCCTGCAGGGGCTGAACTAAAAGTTTAGGAAGATGCTAAAAAGGGGAAAATGTTATTGGATGTTCCTTTCCTATCATCTGGTCTCTTGTTATCATTGATAAGATGTAATCTATTATGTTTTCTATCTACAGAAGAAACAGAACTGATGTTGCTAGCCAGTTTCCTTGGTTATCTTTTTGAGAAACCAAAGAAATGTTCTTCTTGGGGACAATACACTTAGATTTTCCTTAAGGTGTAGTGCTTCAATTAATGAATTTCCCTTTGTAAATATCATAACCTTCCATAGTCATGTCTGCTTTACAGCTAGCATTACTTGAATAATGCTATTCAGAGTTTCTTGCCTGGGACTGGGCCTGGTTAATGTGTGCTGTTGCTGAATCACTGGCATTTTTAGGACAGTGTACATAATTGCTCATTATAAGGGACTGCTAGTACTTCACATGCATACCAGCATCAGTTAATGCAAAAGCTTGATAAAAAGGGAAAAGCTCCAAATTTAACTCTGATTAGAATTTACCAAGTGGCTGATAAATATGATTTTTTTAGACATCTATTATGGGCCGTAATTATGGTACACAATTTCCCTCCTCTGTTAAAGTGTCTGCTGTTTGACTTGGTAGCACATTTTCATTCTGGTTTGCTGGTTTTAGTCATGCCCCTACTATGAGCACAGTTCTCGATGCTTGTGCCTTCATGAGAAGTAACAGCATCACTCGCTCTGCAAAAATTGATAGAAAAGTTGCTCTTTGTCCATATATGATGCTAATCTTGTTTGAAGTAGCTTTTCTTTCACATAGGATTTATCCAGTGTAGCTCAATTGTTTTCAGATAGGATGTCAGTAGCTTTATGTTCAGCCCGTTCCTGGCCTCCCTGTTGAGACTCCCAAGAATGTGTCCAATGATGCCAAAAGTATCTATTAAGTTTTGGTTTGTAGATGCTGGAAACTGGTTTCTATTTTAACCTTCAGAAAGGGTGTTATAACTGACAGAGAGTAGAGGGTTTTAAAAATAGCTTCAACATGTCCCTGTGAAGCTGACAGCTTTGTTGTTTGACCTGGTTTTGTTTGACCCTTCTGACAGAAGGGTCAAGAGAGTCAAGCTCTGTTTTAGGCTTGAAAGCCTCATCAGGATAGCAATGCAGAGTGTCCATGAGTGGCTGGAACCCTTGGATACCTCTTTTTTCAAGTGTATGTTAAAGAGGCCTGATCCCTACTGGGAAATTGCTCTGCCCTTAATGAAAATCTGGACTCTTGAGGTGCTAGGTACTCAGAAACTGTGACTCTCAGGACTTGAAGTCCATTTCAAATGCTTTCAGCAGAAATGTCTAACTATGTCTGAATGGCTTAGACAGGTCCAAACCCCAACACCATAGGGAAAAAAGTCTCAAGTATAAAGGAAAGATTAAGTTCCTGCTGTACAAATTCAAGACTGTTGTATTGTCTTATAAATCCTGTTTTAGGGAAATTCATAAGATGTTAGGAGAAAAATGCCAAGATTAATGGCTGTAAAAGAGAGAGACATTGCTCACTATGTGAGAAGGGGAACCCCTAGATAGTTGTTTGTGGTGGCTCTACTGAATTCTGTGATCTTAAACAAATCCTGGAACCATGGCCAAGCCCCTGAGCTGTATCACATACTTATCTGCACAACAAATGTGTTGCAGAGCTCAGCTAATACTCATGTGCTATGAACAAACCTCTGTAGAAATGCTAACAATTTATTGGATAAAAAAATGCTGACAAGTGCTATGGACTGATATGGGATTACTGCTAATCATAGCCCAAACATGTACATTAGCAGATGCTCAAAATTGTCTGCTTCAGGAGTTTAACTGGAAATGATGAAGTCCAGAGCCCAGTCTTCTCAGGTGCTGTATATGGTCAATAGAAAGAGAGAAACTCTTGCAGAGTTTGGAAAGCAGGGGGCTTTCATTACCTGTTTGCTTTCAGGTTCCCTATCCTCTTTCAAACAATATCTTGAAAAGCAATGCAATGTTTGTTTCACAGTGTAGCAGATAAGAGCTGAAGGCAGGTCTACAGTTGTTATTCTTGGTGACTGTGGCCATACAGTGGTCACCAGCACCAGAGAATGGCCCTTGCCCAGACACATCAGTGTTTGTAAGGGGAGACTCTCAGAACAATAAGAATCCTGCATAGGAAATACTATTCAAGAGGATTTTTTCCATGTTTTAAATTAAAGATTAAGTAAAGCAGATCAGAAACCTGGTGAAAGTCTCATCCAATATAAAGACATAGATAAACAGGATAGATATGATAGATGGCAATGGTGGAATATCAAATGGCTCCTATTGGTACCTCAGGGATCCCATATGTAAGGATCAAGTGACTCATGAAATTAGTATTTGGGCTGTTCAGTACTGATACGGATCCTGCATATTGTCAGTATCTCATATCAATTTGTCTGTGATGAAGACCATTGGAACAAATGCATAGGATGGTGTCACTTTAGTTTCTACTGTTTATTTCCCCCGAGTAGCATAATTTTTAATAGAGAATAAGAACCATGCGTAAACTTTCCTCTAGTTTTCAAGAGGATCTGTCAAACACAAGGTTGAACCATACTTAGAAAACAGTGGTCCTCTCCAGGAGACAACCTTACCCTAAATTTCAAGCAAGGGCCAACTTGAGTTGCCTGTTAGTGGTTGTGGGTGAGCAGTAGGTCCATGGAGCCTTCTAGAAAATGTAAGTCCTCTCTCCTCACATGCACACTTGGCTGTTTGCACCAGCATAATGAATGTTTTATGCTGTTACCTAAAAGTCTCTTGGGTTCAGTAGCCAGAGGTGTTCATCTTTGAGACTGTCTCTACTTGCAGGCTGGGATTTTTCCCTCAAATCAAACAGCTCCAAGAAGGCTGTGATAAGACTGCAGAAGGACACACTGAACTTTCAGGAAAAAAAAGCGAGAGTTGCCCTCCTTATTCTGTTTCAATATATCCTAAAATATTTCATCAAGTGCTTTTCTGACTTTATAGTATTCTCTCCTGCAAACAGCTTTTCCTTTTCCACTAGTTCTTCATATACTGGCTTGCTTACATCTATTTGTGTGAACAGTGTCATGCTACACTGGATTATGTTGAGTATTATCCTGAAATACAAATGCCGAAGTGTATTTCTGTATACCACTAAGAGCTTATTGGGAAACCAAGTAAGCTTTGTAAAAGCTGAGGCATTCATTTGTATCATCTTTTTACTGTGGAAAACCAAACCAGTCAGAATCACTCTTGCTAATTGTCCCAGTCTCTTATGTAGCATTGGCTCCATGCAACTGTAAAGTGCAAAAGCTGGAAATAAATGTTTTATTAACATAAGAACTCTACTTGACTTTGAAATTTCAGTGTCCTCTGTGACCTGAGTTAGTTCTGTTCTTGTATCTTCTTTATTGTAAGATAAGAAAATGTAATCACATCAGACATTCCAGGTTTTTTGTGTGTATACTTGTATACATGAATATACATTAGTATATATAATTCTAAGAATATACTTACACACAGAGAAATATGTATATATGGCTATTATTTCTTCTTTTTCGCTGAAGGTTTGTAGTCAGATATACACAGTGGATTAAATAAGTTGCTATGGATGTAAATGATACTAAATGATTAAACAGCACAGCTGTCTGTGGTCAAATGCAGCATCTCACCAAACACTTCTCCAAAATAAAAATTCTTCCAAGGAATGATTTATAATTTAGACCTGTAAAAAGGTTTCCTGGATAGCATTTGTTTCCCATGTGTAATGCGGTTTTAAATCTACATTCTGGTCCAACTTTCTGCAGTTGTCTCTGAAATGGGCTTGGTGATGGATGGTGGCAAACTGCCTAAAGATGACTAGATATTTTGCGTCTCTAACACATCTCCAGAGTGGTGAGTTAGTGTCTAGCATGTTAATGTCACAAAGTTGAGGAAGTGGAGTGAGAGAGTCACTAATCAAGAATTACTTGAGCTGGTCTCACAGAAGAAGAGCTAGGCAAGCAACTGCCCAGTCTGAATCCTCCTCTTCCATGAAGCCTTAAATCTCTTCTCAGAAGTGATCTTGTTCAAGCATAACAACTTTTGAGACTTTTTCCTGAACAGGAGCAGAACCAAAATGTGTTTAAAGCTTTGATGAAAACAGATGTGTATTGAGAAAATCAAAACATTGGGCTGGGTCAGAGTGAGGTTGTCAGTGTGATGGTGGAATGTGAGCTTAGGATGTAGAAGGTGCAGGAGCAAGCCTCTGCTTAGAGGAAAAAAGCAAAATGTTTTCATCCTTTATTGTTTCCAATGTCTCTTTTTCAGAGCCTCAGTGTCCTATGCATAGTTAAGTCCCACTCATCAGGATATGGATACGTTAAACTGCCGCTCCTCTCTCATGCCAACACAACCTCCAGTGCAATGCAGTTTGGTAACTCCCTCTTCTCATCAAATCCTGTTCAGCTGGGCACCTTGCCACTTTTGTGTGACTCTTTTTTTTAGTTTCCCATAACTGCAAGTACAGGAAACCAACCTGGGCCAGTTCCAGCCTGCTGTCTGTGAGGTGGTTATAGCTCTCTGGCACTAGATGATGCTCTTTCTATCAGGGAAGAATTACCATAAGAAAAGTTTGCCTTATGTGAAGGCTGAAATCTGGATTAATTTCCTAGCTGTGCCAAAGTCTTTCTGGGTGCCTTTGGAGCCTCTTTGGCTTTTGGTGGGATTTTCAACCGATCTGCAAGAGAGTTGCCAAATTCCTCATTTGTACTTTATGCAGTAATTAGCACAATACTATTTTGTCATCATTTGAAATACACTTGCTATCCAAAGACAATTTCAAACTATGCCTAGAATTAGGGGCATCCAAATAGATGTTTCATCTATAGAAAACTGATTTTGAGAAGGTTATTTCTCCATTAAAAACCACAATTGCACACTCTGACTTGTGCATGTACTTTTACATTATGGACTAGGTCACTTTTGTCAGATTGCTTTGAATAATGAATAAATTCAAGGGGCCTGAAATCAATTCAGACACCTAGTAAAGATGAAAGAGCAAAATTCATCAAGTTAAAAGTTTACAATGTGTTGGGGTTTTGTGTTTCAACCCAATATTTCATTTATATCCCTGGTTATCATAGGGTCTTCCGCTCTGATACGAGAACTGAGTGAATTGTACACACCAGTGATGCTCCTGGCTGACCTACAGTCAATTCAGTGCAGATGGCAGGTTTGTGTGTCTCTTTCCTACTCTCCCTCAGGTGTCTTGCCAGTGGCAGCAGTAGCCTTCATGCAGCAAGACCCATGTCTCAGTCCAGCTCCCCTTCCAGTTTCTAGCTGTGGGCAGTATAAATAGCCACAAATGGCTAAATGCACTGTATCTGAACTATGTATTCACTACTGACCAATGCCGAGCACAGATTATGGGGCTAAATGGGCCTTTGGTCTGACTCAACCTTTTGTCTTAAAATTGCTAAAATATCTAAGGAAGAGGAATGCCTTTTCACAGCTTGCCTTGCTATTTTGCAGCTTCCAGATAAGACTGTTTATTTAGGTACAAGTATTGTCTGCTTTCTAAATTTGAGTGCCTAAGTTATAAGATTTTTGCATACTGCTTGATTGGCCTTTCAGGGTTATTTTAAAAAAAAAGGAGGTTGGGGTTTCCATAACATTTATCAACACTGACTCAGGCACACAAGAAGCATGTCTGCAGTGGGAGGAGGTATAGTTTCTCATATAAACTGTTTTCTCACTTCAACCACACTGTGACATACCGGCATGAAAACTCCAAAAACTGCAGTCAGCCTCTGGCTCTGTGCAAACCTACAGGGGACATTTGTTTGCTTCCCTGATAGGCAGAAAACCATTTAGAGGCTGTGAGTTTATTCCCTGTTGTCATTGCACCTCCAGAAAGATATGAACAAAATGTGAGTGTGTTCCAGAATGATTTGGGCTCCAAGCATGCAATGAGTAAAATATTTTCTTCTACCAGCTGACAGCAGAAACTAGGGCTATAAAAGGTCTGCCTAGCAGAGAATTATATGAAGGTCTTTAAGAGATACAGCACAAAAATTTTTTTGCACAATACAGCATGTCAGATGCATGTTGGAACAATCCAGGATGAATGTGCTGCAGCCTAATATTCCGGCATGGTTTTTTTAGGATAATTGCCCAGCAGGGTAGTTATCCCTTTCCAGAGTGCTGTGGAAAGTCTAAAAGTACTCGAAGTATCATCTTGCAATATTTCTGAGTACCTCTATCAAGAGAATACCTTCAGTTTTCCCTGGCTTCATTTCTCTGCTAGAAGTCAGCAATCTGCAGAACCTCATTCTCATACTAATGAGTAATATTCTTACCAAAGAGCAGCTGGACTGCAAATTAAACAAAAAAATCCTTTGTCTCCAAAAATAATATAGCTGCACAGCCACCTGTTAGAGAATTATATATGTTGATAATGGTTTTAATGGGGGGATGTATTATTTGTATTTTCTTCTTGTTAGTGTCAGCTGAGTGCTAGAGACCCCTCTCGTGCTGGGTGCAAAACCCACCCTGTACAAAAGGAGCACCTTACCAGTTTCCAGCCTGAGCAGAGAGGTCACTTGTGTTTGTAAGGGGGCAAAAGAAACAGTAAGATGTGTCTGGGCAGTATGAGGGACTGTGGTTTTGGATTGCAGCCAGCTGAAGCTCAGCCACTCTCTCTAGGCACCACACTTGAAGAGAGAGCAGAAAAAGACTCCTTCCTGATACACAGGTATGTTATGGGAGTTTCCGTAAATTGAAACTTCAATTCCCATCGTTGTTAGTGCTATTGGACTGCACAATTGGTTCTGTATCTGCTGCCTTTCTCCCCTGTGCTATAAAACATGGTGCCTTAGAGCCTCCAGAGGAGCAGATTAGGTTGAGAGTTTTCTCGCGGAACAAATTTGATTTGACAGATGCCATGTTTTAGAGACTAAAAGTTCTTGCACTCAGTGAACTTCTGCTGAATGTCCAGAGTCCTGAAGTAACCTTGTCTCCCTCTCCACAGATGTCTTCCCACAGCCATCCTCTGGGAGACTGGCCAGGGAGTCAGCCTGGGAAGCCCCAGCTTTCAGTAACACTGATACCTGGCTTTTCTGTGGGTATAAGCACAGAGGCAGCTTAGCTGTTTTTTTTTCCTGCTGACTGGAGGACTGGGAAGAATAAAAAGATTTTGTCTAATTCAAACTGAAACTCAATTCTGAAAAATATGAAGTTTCCTGTTAGCGGGAAACCCCTTTTCCTGGCTCTCCTCAGTTCTAACTTAGATGATTTGATCCTCTCATCTGAACTCAAGGTACTTGTGCTTCTTGACTTCTGCAGTTTCAGTACACAAAGGAGATGTATAGACAGTTGTTATAATGATTGATGTTAATGGGAACTGCAGAAGGGAATTATGTACATTTAAATTACTAATGTGTCTCCTAACATTGTTTCTTTCTAAATCACTGGGAAAATCAGACTGGGTTTTAACAGATGGTGTTATATGTAGTTCCAGAAAGAAATAATCTGACTACTGCAGCTGCAAGGGAATTTACTCTGTCAAAGTTGAGATAGGTTTTTAAGTCGATAAAATATATGTGGCGATTTCATAGATTTTTACAATGTGTAGGCCAGAAGCAAAGGTTAGGTCTCTCTCTCACATCACATATAACACAGGCAATAGATTCTCTCCTGGTTTCTCCTGTCTTAAGCCTCTTCTTACACGTCAGCAGATTCTACCACATTATTAGGTAGCTCTTCAGATCTGTCTTTTCCCTTGCCAGACTTTCAGGTCTTATTCATTACGCACTGTGCGTGGTTCAAACGTCATCTGCATAGACAATGCAGTATAATATTAGATAGTGCAAGTTGGAAGGAAATAACTCGCTCATTCATCCCAGCATTGCTAACAAGGGTATTAAAGGAGTTTCTCTTCCACTCCTGAACTTCAGACTGGCTGTCAGCTGTTGTACTGTTCTTAGTTTGGTTTGAAAAAGTAATGGAGTTAAAATTTTGTAATTATAGCTTACAACTCTGTCCTGTTGGGCTTGTTAAATGAGTAATGAAGCAGTGGCTTTAGTATACTTTCCCATTAACATTTAGCACGTGTGAATTTGAGAACAAAATAAGTAAATTGGTATCAGTATTTGTTATGTAGCTTTTTGCTGTCTGTTACTAATTCTCACTCAACTGGATTTTTGTGCCCTAAGTCTCAGGAAAACCCAGAGAAGAGTGGTCCCCCAGGACCCTTCCTGCACTATACAGAAGACCTCAGACAGGGTTTTATCCAGGAACACTTCTTAAGACCACTGTCTACTGTGGCCAGTTTCAATGGCTCCCTGTGCCAGCATTCCTGATCCTCAGCTCAGGGGAGCATTCTGAGTTTTCATTCCTGTCTCTGGGGTGGGTTCTGAGAGGGATGAGTGAGCTTTCTGATGCAATTTGGATTCTTCATGCTGTCACTGAAATCGGGAGTAAAGCTCCTTAACACCCATGCAGTATTATGAAGCAGCATTCCTTTGCTGCAGTGCTGGATGCATGGGGCATCACTTCACCTAACCTGCACACCAATGATCCAAAAATGTTCCTATTTATGCATTTCAGCAAACAAACAGAGAAATTAGTGCTCATTGCTTAAACGCCACCTAATTCTTATTGATTAGTGTTCTATTTTCAATTGGTTAGTAATTTCTCTCTTATGCTAATTATTTCTCTGAAATCATTACCACAATCCCACCCTTAATTATCATCTCCCCATCCCTTCATGCATATGCAATTAATTGAGGCAATGATCTTTGAGGGTCTTCTGTGACCCCCGGGGGTCGTTTCTGATTCTGTCCTTTTGTTGAACTTCTGCTCTTGAGTACAGTTCCTCCTTGGAATGTTTTCTTATCAGGTGTTTCGCTGGGCCTGCTTGAATTTGATGATCGATCTGTCTGTCCTTCATGTACCAAAGCAGTCCTAATCCAAGGATGCCTGTCTCTAAATTGTGTCTAGTGAATGTCCAAATGGCCTGGATATTTTTGTATCTGGCTACAATACCACCAATCTGACTGCGAGGTATGACAAGGCTTTAAAGTGAACTGCCTCTGAGCTATCAGTTGCAGAAGAAATCCTCCGCAGAACATCTAGTTGCATCAGAAACTGTGTCCCTAATTCCCCCTTCCATGCACATAGACCCATGACCAAAGCTGTGGTTAGAAGATGTTTCTTGGCCCCTTCAAGATGCTCAGCAGGTCAGACAGCAGGCCTTGGCTCTACTTGAATGCCACACTAGCCATTCTTAGAGCAGGAGGTTTCTGCAAGGTGGTGAGGGTAGCTTCTGTGGGAGAGGACAGTACTGAGTTGTTGCAGTGTAAAACATTTAAATGTGAGCAAGTTAGAACCAAGAGGTGGCAATCATCAGCTGTCGTAGCTGGCTAATCAGAAGTGACTGTTCATGTGGAAGAGCTTGCTTAGTGTTTCATTTTGAACCACTGGTGACTCCTCCAATATGGAGGTCTGGTGAGTGTTCCACATGCTTTTTGCCTTGGGGATTGGATTGATAAACATAGGCACATAACTGAAAGCACATACATGAGACATTACTGGGGCACATTACAAATTTTCGATTTAACAACATTTCAGTTTAGGAAACCTACAGAGTTAATGTTGATTTTATGCAGTGCAAATGCTTCATTACGTAATTTCCTGGAAACATAAGTTGTCAACATAAAAATCCTAGAAAGCTGTCTTTCATTTTTGCTCTGCCTACTCCTGTAATTCTGTCTTATGTATAAAGCCTTACACCGATGTATACAACATCTTATGTGGAAGCTTAACAGCAGAGGCAGCGTAGTAGAAAAGACTCTTTATCGAGAGGCTTCTGAGAGGCAGAAGAGAGTAACAGAAGGATGATTACCAGTCTTTGTTTACTGGAAGCAAATAAACCCCTGGTGACAGGTCCCCCTGGCACTCCTGAAAGCAAGGAGAATAGTTCTTAGCAAAGTGCACAGTTTCATTGAAAAGGTAAAAGGCAAAATACTGAGCACAATGCATAAGATGCCAGTGATTCACCTTCCTCTTTTATGTATGTGATTCTTTTTCCACACTACTTTCCTGCTCACTCCTTCCCACCCTGCCCCAGCCCGCATTACTCAGTAGGCTTTGAACTCTCATTTTCCCAAGCTGTTAAATTTCCCTAGCAATAATTTATCTCCGAATTGTGGTGACAGGATAATCAGCACAATATTTCAAACCTCTCTGATGGAAAAAAATACTTCACAATCTTAAACCACTTCTTTTTTACAGTTATTTTTCCTGTCAGTATTTTCAACTTTATCATCCTGTGATTGAAAAAGAAAGGCTCTTGCCCCCAGGATGTTGTTAGAGCTTCCAACGTAACTGGATTTGCCATCAGCTCTTATGTATTTTTGGTAACGGGACTGAGCCTAAGGATTTTGATGAACACACTGCCATCTACTGAAATTAATAATCATTCTGGATACCAAAATCAAGTAAACAATTTAGGTATTGGTTTTGTGTTACATTATAATTTCTGAATTGTCATTTGTATGTGCTGTTCACTACACACTGTAATTCTCAATGCCCTATCTCCATGCACTCTTCTATCATTCTCTTGCCCTCTGGACATAAGCTACTTACCATGTTTCTCTTGCTCCAGCAACCCCTTTGCTCTTTGACTACTATTTTTTATGTGTTGAATAGTATATGTAATATGTATTTAATTAGAGTAGACCAATTAGACCAATTGTTCCTATGTTGCATTCAACTTTGGAATATGACACTTGTCTATTTTATCTAGATATTCCAGTTAATTTGATAATAGCTATTATTTTTCTTGTAAATCATGTTTTGCATATGAAACAAAATATTTTGCACAGGTGTTCCCTTTAGCAAGGGACACTTGCATTTGAAGGGTCCTTCAGCAAGACTCAACAATTGTAGGTTAACCCCACTGTCATAACCTCTACATAAACTCAATTTTCATGAAAGAAACACAAATCAGAGAAAGACTGAAATAAGGAACAATTTAAGATGATGTAGCATCTTTTTATTGTTCAAATGACTCTTAACTGCAAAGAACACAAAGTCTGCATAAAATGACAGCAAGTAACAATGTGAATGTAATCTGCAAAGAAAAAGATGTGGCAGCAGAAAATATTGAAAAGGCAGTCACAATAACAGTTAATGTCAATGAGACCTACTAATAACATTGTTGTAACTGAAAGTTCTCAACAGCAGTTCAACAAGTGGAAGCTTCTGTTTAGAACAGCTGTAAAATAAACCCAAACATTAAATGTTTCACTGGGTGTTTGATCCTGTTTGATTCTGGTACACATGTTGAGAAATAATAGTGTGTATAGATGGAGAAATACCATAAAATTTTTATTATCCTATGAGTCTGCCTTGGCATATCTACTGGGAAAGAAATTCTAGGAAAAATGACAGCCAACACTAATTTTCTTACAATGGATGTATCATTTGGGTACTGGTACAAAAGGATAAAAAGCCCCAATGGTTGTACCTGTGCTTTTTCAATACATTCTTTAGAAAGCTTTGCTTTACCTGGCCTTGAAATATTTCAGAAAAAGATACAGTGTATTTTCATGGATGCTGAGGGTACACCAATGATGCGGCCATTCAGGAACAACACAGTAAGTAGACCAGTCTCAGAGATCTTGGAAAGGCTGGGTGATGGTGGTTTAAAATTCAGTTGACAGAAATGGAAGTTTAATGCTACAGGCTGAACAAGAGATCAGATCCAGGAGAAATACTAATTTATTATCGATCACTAATTTATCTGCAGAATAAGAACTTGACCAAAGGCATACTGAAATGATACATTTGTTTTGGAAATCCTTGTCCAGTTTGGCTGCTGAAACAATCTTCAGAGCTTTATTGTAGACAAGTACAAAATGGACACAAGAGACCAATCTCAACAGAGAGTTTGAAAATGTCAGGGATTAGAGAAAGCAAGCACCTATTCCCAGAGTCTCAGATGATACCAGGCAAAACTGCCAAATGGTATTTCTAAGCGCAGCCATAGGGCACGACTTTTTAAGTAGGTCAATGACTAAAAATGTGTAACTTGTGCTTCTGGCACCTTAACTTAAAATGAATGGCAATATGCCCAAACCAGAAAGAGCCTAGCACAGGTATGAAGAGCTTCCTGTTTCTGCATAGGAGACACACATTGACACAGAGTGACTCCAAACCATTACTACCAGTAAGGGGTCAGCAGGCACTTTTCTCTACCTCCAGTTGCAGTTGTATGTGTGCCAGAGTACAGACTGAAAAAGACCTAGCAGTAGCTACAGCATTTTGCAAGAACTGGAAAAAGAAAAAAAAAAAAAAAAAAAAAAGAAAAAAACAAAAAGCAGATCCTGGCATTTTAGAAATAACTGTGGTGAGTAAAACTTCACTAGTCATGAAAGTCCTGGTCACTATGCTGCACAGTGATCGCAGATTGAAAGAGTGGAGAAGTTTCAGAGTACCTAATGCAAGGCTCCTGTTTTGAACTGGTTTTTTGTGCAGTCTCTCTCTGAACTTGACTGAGGAGAAAACTGTCATTGACAGGATGTTCTCCTTTACTCTGTATTTCCTACAAAACTCTAACAGTTTTGTAGGAAATAAAATTGGAGTTAAAAGAATGCTTTAAAACCTGAAAAATCAATCTCAAGTCCTTATTTGGTTGTAGTAATTTATGTGACACTTTTAGCTGTTATGTGCAGAAATATCATTGATAACATGGGACTAGTCTCAGTCTAAGAACTATTAGCGCTACAAATTCTTACAAACTTTGCAAGGTTCTCTAATAGAAAATGTTAAATGTCATGGGGTCAAATGCTCAAAAATTTTGGGAAGTGTACTAATGTATAATGAACACTTTAAAGTGAAGCACACTTCCTATTCGTATATGGCACTTTTCCTCAGTTGTTTGTCCTAGGGGTTACCTTCTCTGTAAGTGCAGAAGCTTTGCCAGTATACTTTGTAAGTTTAGAGGGACATAACCTCTTGAGAATGACTCTTGCATCTTTAACAATAACAGAATTCATTTTAACTTCCTTGTTTCTTTTTTCTAAGCCTTCTTTGGATGGGCGCGCAGTCTTGTGGAGGAGCTGAAACAGGAAAGAGTAGAACTTGACTATGAATGTTGGATAGTCACTTTCCTCCCACCCCAGTTTATCTTCACAGCTTTTTTTTTCCCTATAGTCTTCCCTATCGTAGGGATGTGGCTTTGCAAGAAGAATTTAATTCAGGAAGCACCTTGCAAGTCAGCCCTTCTCTATTCTTCCACTGGTACTTTAAAAAGTGATCATGATGGCACTTATTACCTGTTTTCTGAATCCTCACCTTATCCCTTGGGAAATATGTTGCACTTATACTAAATTCTGCCCCACTCTTCTCTAAATAGCAACAGACTCCCATTAAGAGCAGTGGTTTGTTTTTTTTTGCTGTTCAAATACTAGAAAAATCTTGCTATATCTCAAGATCTATTTTTTTCTCAGAATTATTGAATTATATTTTCTATTTAAACAGTAAAGTCCTATAGACCCGCAAGCCTTTATTTGATTTACTCTACAGTGATTGTGTTCTCTGGATTTGTGTTTGGCTTCCCCACAAAAGTGTAAACAGAACCAGGTCACTCATCTTTCACAGCACCTGTCCTGTTGTAAATATGCTTCATAATGTATTTTGCATTCAGCTATATCTGATAGGAAAGTAATTTACTGTCCATACGTAGACACTCACCTGATCATCACAGGGTACTATCTGCTGTCTTTTACCAGTAAAAGTGGAGCAGGCCTTGAGCTGAGAGGTGGTAGTCATCTCATGTAAAGAGGAATGTATTTCATTCGACATTTTTGCTCGGTGTGTGGGAGTAGCACAGTTTGTACATTTTATGTTCTGTTTGACAACATCCTCTCTTGACAGCAGAGCACGTGGATCTTCACAAATTCCATTACAGACAGAAATACGTGTAATGAGCCAAAGTATGGCCTTCATAAACAATGTATGGTGCCCAGGTATTTCCATTTCTGCTGGCAGATCTTCATGCCTTGTTACATACAGAAGGTAGACCTGACCATTATAGATCATTAGTGCATTTCTCTCAAAGTGAGGAATTTCCAGTTCCTCTTCAATAAGACTGATAGATGAAAGTGGCAACATATTCTTATAATCCTTATTCTTGATATTAGCCAGTGACTTTAAAATTTCTGAAACAACACTGTTAGATGACTTTACAATAAGAGAATAGGATCTTCTTGTCTTTCTGTCTGGCTCATCTTGTGCAAGCTGTTTTGCTGGGGTTATATGGGAATATTCCACATCTTCAGTTACATCACGACAAGAACTTTTTAACCCTGGGCTTCTTGGTGTTAAAGACTCTGGAAAACTGTGCCAAAAGGGGCTGGAAGCCTCTCCTGTCTTTATTACTGGCCATATATATATTACAGTTTGTGTTTCTGTAGCTTGCCTTACTGCAGAGACATTTTTAGCTGTGGCTGACAGTAGCAGCACTAATTTAGATGGCAAAGAAGAAAGTGGTATTGATGTGATTTTGGCTTGATGTGGTATCTCTAGATGAGGTTGTAAATTCTGTGCCTGAAGTTCTTCAGTAAGCTGAAGATCAGAGATTTCAGAAACTGATGCTTTGTCTTCTTGGACAGCATGAGTTAGTGAGAAGCCTCTTTGCAGAGAGTGCTGTTCAGCTGAGGTTTCATCCCTCTGAGCATTAAAAACAGCTGAGAACTTTTCTCTCCCAGCAGATGTCATGCCAATATTTTCTAGCGTGTTGAAATCTTTGTAGTTCCATTGCTGATTCTCTAGCATCAGATCATATGTAGTACTGGTGTCCATCTTCAAAAAAGTGTTATGGTTTGATTTAATGTATTCTGTTTAGACAGATGAGCTTCTGTAACTAGGCAGCTGCATAAGTTGGCAAGACTTCTTGAGGAAAGAAAATGCAAAAGGAGTTTCAGTAGGTCTCACCTATTTTCATCTCTTTCCTGAAGGGCTTCACTAATGCAGCCTGACCTGCTTAAAATAAAAGTGGATATAAATTCACATGTGATTGCATACACATAAATGCACAGAGTGAGTTTTTTTTTCTGACTCAAAATAAATGCAATCTGGACTTAAATTGGCACTGAGTTTCTGCTTGCTTCTGTAGGAATATACCCAATAGTGCAAGCTGCTGGTGGACAGGATCTATTTTGTTTAGACATAGTATTCCCTCATGTAAGAAGATGCAATCTCAGGTACAATGCCATTAAAATCAATGCACATTTTTAATAAAAATGGGCTTAACCAAAGACCTTTAGAATGTACTTTGCTTGCAGAATGATTTTACTTCAGCAGTCAATCCTAGCTTACATTACTCTCAGCTATAGCAAAATCAGACCCAGTAGATTTGTCACAGCTTTTAATAAAGATGTAAAAAATAAATCAAGTTCAGAGGCATATCTGATACCTATTAAAACCTTCTAAGCACAAGTGTAATTGTGAAATGCTAAACAACTCTAACTATGTAGTTGAATTTACAGTAGAAGGAAATAGGAAATTTAAATTTGTATCATGAGAGAAAGGCAAGGACTCTGAAATGGATTAAAAACAAATTAACTTTGAATTAACTGCTGCTTCTCCAATGCTTAAGTTCTCCTAGGAATAACCTACTTATCTTAGCACTACAGACTTGATTTTGTAGAGAGTAAATGTAAACACATTACTTGCATGTCAGTCACACAACTCTCAGGTGTTTTTTAGCCTTTCTAAATATTAAAAAGCACTGTGAGTTTTGCCTCCATAACTGGAAAGGTTCTACTACTTAACTTACAAAAAGAAATGTAATGGAGACAAGTTCACTGAGCCTCTGTTTAGGATCACAAAAATTAACCTTCCTGAGCCTACTTAACTTACAAAAAGAAATGTAATAGAGACAAGTTCACTGAGCCTCTGTTCAGGATCACAAAAATTAACCTTCCTGAGTCCTTTCAAATAGTAAAAATTAATAAACTGAAAAATAAAATGATATTTTCTCCTCATCTAGGCTGTGCCTCTTGCATTTATGATGCATACATCTAGATGTAATCACATAATTCTAGGACTCTAATCAAGAATAATTAGAGATAATTAGATAAATTGTCAACAAATTATTTGAATAATTGATTGCACATACAGGAGGAGTGAGGCCTTCTGTACAAGAAGATTGTAAATCTAATTTTCTTTCCTTTGATCTGATGAGTGTTGGGGTGGTTTGTTTTTGGTACTTCGCTTCTGGTTTTAGAGATTTTTACTACATCCATCATTGCAATAAGATAAAGCTAGGATTGGTCTTCTGCCCCAAAATTCTCCTACTGGCCTCTGCATTAGCCTTTGTGCCCTTTTTGTTCATACTGATCCCTTAAATAAATGTTCTTCCTCTGCTCTGCAACCAAAGGAATGGATCCTTTGGAGTAATAGCTGAGTAATATGGAATTTACTACTAGCTTTTCAGCAATGTGAGAGTTGCCACAAAATCCCTAAGCAAAAAAAAATAAATCCCAAGGACATGAACTGTTGACACATATTTTAAAAACCATCAGGTCTCAGAAACCCAGATACATAGCAATTAAACTGAAATAAGAAAAGAAGCAAGAAGGTTTGTGGTTTTGAGATTGAGAAATCCTGGTTAACTGTGAAACCAGCTGAAAAGGAGACAAAACTGCAGATGAGAAAGACTCCTTGATTCACAGAAGTCATAACTCTACTGTGAAGGCTCTGAATTGACTGATGTAGTAATGGGGCTCATTGCCATAGTCTCCAGTTTTGCTCCCTAGAGTCATATGTGCCATTTAAAGACTTCCTAACCAGCTGCCATTGTCAAACAAATCCCACACAAAGCACAAAAAAGCAAATGAAATTTGCTTTACAAATCTGAACTGTCTGTCACTGTGGTAGGCAAGTTTCCTGAGTTCGCAGGTGCTCGAGAGGGCTCAGAGGTACAAGCTGCTCCATTCTTCTTGCAGGTGACTAAAAGCCCTGTGAGTATCAGTACTGTTAAATCAGTTTAGTTTCTCTTGCCAGCAGACACTGAAAAACACACTTTGTGCCACTACCACAGAATAGTGCAGAGGATATACTTTTTGCTATGTTCATCATAGCTATGCCAAGACCCCTTCAGAGACTGCAACTGAGAGACCAGGGAATGTAACCAAGAGCTCTGACAGAATGTCACTGTACTATGGTGCTAAACCTGAGGCTTGCGAGCTTGGTATGACTCATCGGAACAATGAGCATAGAATCACAGAATTGTTAGGGTTGGAGGAGACCTTAAAGATGATCTCGTTCCAATCCCCCTTCCTGGGGACACCTTCCACTAGCCCAGGTTGCTTGTAAAGCCCATCCAACCTGGCCTTGAACAATTCCAGGGATAGGGCAGCCACAACTTCTCTGGGCAACCTGTGCCAGTGTCTCACCACCCTCAGAGTAAAGAATTTTCTCCTAATATCTAGTCTAATCCTACTCTCTTTCAGTTTGAAGCCATTCCCCCTTGTCCTATCACTACATGCCCTTTGAAAAAGTCTATCTTCTTGAGAGAGAAGCCTTATCTTCTCCAGGCTGAACAATCCCATGCATGACTGAGGACAGTCTTAATGCAAGTATTACATAAATTAATAATGTCTTCAGTCCTAACTCTCTGTCATGCACAGCAACCAGCAGACTGAGCTTATCTATCAGCACTGGAAGAACTGAGGAGTCTCAGTTCCAGCCTTTTATTAACTGTAAACAGCAGCAAGTCACACTGAGGATAAATATACTGTACCTTACAGTGCACACCTTAGTGTACAGCAGTGACCTCAATTGTGTAATTTTGTCAGTCCTTGAGTTTAAGAGATAACCACTTGTGTTGTGGATCTCAAGGTCCCCAGTACAACTGAAAAAAGAATGACCATATTCACATACCTTAAAATGTCTTTATTTACACACTTTAAAAAAAAAAGTCTATAAGAAGTCATCCTTTCTTCTTCCACCGTAAAACTCACTGACTGCAAAGCAGAACCTCAGACTTAGGAAATAAGCAGTACAGGTTCCTCTATTGCTTCTAGTTTATGTATACAAATCTTTGCAATCTAAAGTGGCCTTACAATGTAATTTTATGACTGTGACTTACCATTGCCCTAGCTTCACCAGAGATGAAGACAGCAAAAAGTCTTAAGAGAACTCACAAAAATACTAAAATTCATATTTCAGATTTCCTTCTTTTTGATAAAAATACACATAGGAATATTGCAATTGTGATTTATAGAAACATATTTGTTCTAATTAGTTTTTCACTTGTAAAACTTTGGCTTGGCATCTTAGGGGTTTTTTTTTTGTTAGGTTTTGTTTTATCACATAGCAGCAATTCAGGGGGGCTTCCAAACCCAACCCTGAGAAAACCTGGATTTTCTGAAATACAGGCATAATTGCTGCTAGCATGGTATATACTGGTTTTGCCTTGATCCAATATATAGACACAGTGCCTTTCAGTTGTTACATCAGAAGTCTCTTAAAACACAGCATCTGCTCAGTTAAGTACCCTTATTTCACACTGGTTCTACATGGAAAGCCACACAGGGCTGTAAATAGTCCAGGGCTTTGTGGTGTATGTTAGAAAGTGCAGGTATGGCACAGGCTACTGGATCCACTGTATGGTTTGATATACATATTTCCAATCCTTTTGCAGCAGGTGGCTGTCCAAAAATGCCATAATGTTCAGGGACAGAACAGTCTGAAGAGCTAAAACTACATACAGTGTGTGCCAATGGGTCCTTGTAGCCCAGCCCCTTCCTCCAACAGGGGTCAAAAAAGTGGAGGCCCAGTAATGACTCGAGATGGGGCCACACACATGGTGATCATCTCCTGAATATCCTCCAGCCCCTGACAGTGGGAGGTGTGGGACTTTCCTGTGCCAGCAACGATTTCCCAATGGATTTCCCACTGGCACCAGGCCCTGCTGGGTGACACCCTGTACTTCCTGGGAAGGTTCCACCCCATGGCAGTGCCCACTGGGTCACATACAGCCACAAAACTTCCTCAGGCACCAGTTTGGGATCAAACCCTGACCCTCCCGGCCAGGCTGAGGGGATGGCAGAAGGGGCTGCACTTTGGTTGCCATTAGAGCTGGGGCACAGGGGCCAGGCTGGAGGAGCAACCACCAACTGCTGGGACAACTGACAACTGCAAGAGCCTTCCAGTACTTTCCAACTGCCCTGGGCACTGGCAGTTTCAA
>NW_008693296.1:0-11330 GCF_000695815.1 Acanthisitta chloris | reverse complement strand
CATGGGATTGGTATGGTCAAAGTGTAGGACCCAGCAATGCCTCAGATGCAGAGAAATACTAACTTGCTCATCCCACAAACAGTCAGGTAAGGAGGAAATAAATTTAAGGATAGACTTTGAAAGTTAGTTAGATGCATTGTCAAAAGCAAACTCAGACTGAATTGCTAAAGAGCTTCTAAAAAAAATCTGTAGGTGTTTATTTGCGTCCTGATGTATTTAAACACCTTTGAAAAGTTAGTCATGCGACACTGAGCAGTGACACACAGACACAGCTGAGCAGAGTGACAACCTGGGCAATAAATCTCCCAGTACGGAGGATGGCACCCTAATCACCAGACCTTCCCACCTCTCCCAACAGACAGCACAGGCTAGTCTTGCTTTGCATGGATTATTGATGTTCATGGAAAAGTCTCCCAGCAATATGACCATAAGTCTTACTGTCTTCCCTTAACCACTAAAAAAATCATCATCCTTTTGTATTTGCTGGTCCCATCTATCACTACCAGCACTGTGACAACTGCACAGCAAACTCACACTGTTTGGCTGTGCAGTAACCACAGTGCAACAAAATACTCTTCCATAAGCACTATTATTAGTTGTACTACCCTGGAAAAGAAACTTTTACCTTATCTTTTTCACAGGTAAACAGCTTCAGAGCAATCAAATTGTTTATCATGTCAACATGGCCTTTTTCAGATGCCAGAAGAAATGGTTTTTTACCATTCTAGAAAGCAGTTGAGAAAAAAAACAGAGTTACAGAAAGTAGAAATACTTTGCTTCCAGTTATTAGATGTATGACATGCATATGTGTACCCTGCATATATATAAAAATATATGTATTTATTTCTATCACGACTAAGGAGATTTACAAAGAGTAGATGCAAAGAAGAAGAGCAATAATTACATATACATATATGTGTAGTGTCAATAAACAGGTTATACATATTGCAGATCCTGAAGGAAACGTCTGACAACTCTTTAGAAAGAGTAAAAAAGTAGAAAACGTGCTCAAAATAGTCAAGATTTAATTGTTCTCAGTATGAAAATATTTATCAAAGGAACCGTGTCATTAAAATTCTGAGGATGCTCAGAAACAAGCAGCAAAGAAATATCAAGATTTGTTTCCGGGGCACAACATGTTTGATCTGAATTCTGCCAACACAGGCCAGAACTAACTCAGAGGTTTCATCCAGGAGGCCTGAACTTAGCTCTGCACCTTGTGGAGGTTTTTTTGGTGGTGTTTAAACTAACAAAAGCTTTTTAAACTCTTTGCGACTCAACTGCAGAAAGTTATCTGGACATAAAACTACACCACTGTTCATACACTGAGGCATCCAACCAAGCAGCTAAACAGCCTCATATCACACCTGAGAGTGGCCTGTATGAATGTCTAAGAAAAACATGCAGGCAACTAATAGCCAATTATGAAACAGCCTTGACAAAGAGAAGATGCTTCTTCAACTTTCCTGTCCCAGAGGTTTGATTCGTTTAATCAGTTCTGTATTTTCAGCCCTCTTTCCTGTCCCAGAGGTTTGATTCGTTGAATCAGTTCTGTTTTTTCAGCCTCGTCATGTGTCAAGAGAATCCAGAATTTTGCACCATTGGATCAGTAAATTCAAGACTCAGAAAACAAAAAAAGATAGGGGAGATTATCTGTTTTGATCATAGAATCTTATCATAGAATTTAGAGGTTGGAATGAACCTTACAGATCATCTAGTCCCAACCCCCTGCCCTGGGCAGGGACACCTCCCACCAGAGCAGGTTGCTCAAGGCTTTAGCCAACCTGGCTTTGAACACTGCCAGGGTTGGGGCAGCCACAGCCTCCCTGGGCAGCCTGTGCCACTGTCTCACCACCTTCACGGGGAAAAACCTTTTTCTCACATCCAACTTAGACTTTCCCTCCTTCAGTTTGAACCCAAATCAAGAGATGACAGATCTCACAGGAAGAAGTTTCCTTCTGTAAAGATAAAATATCCTACTTGGCAAAGTAACCCTTCAAAGCAAAATCCCAACATTGTCAAATGATGAAAACCTGCTGAGGGCAAGGTGCTAGCACTTTTGAAATGTTGGTGCACCTCCGTAGGACGGCTGACCACAGTCAGTGAAATGTGCCCATACTGGCCATAGCTGACAGGTTTTGGTGAGGACAGAGGGACGTGAGGGTGAGCTGTGTGGGAGGAGGTCAGAGACTGCTCTGTGCTGCTCACAGCCATTTCCAGATGGCTGCAGGGTGGACCAAACCATACCAACTCATGAGATGAGAACACGATACCTCTGTGAAAATGTGTTTAAGCAGGTTGGTCAGTGCCATAGGGAGGATGCAAGGGGAGGTACAGGAGACATGGGAAGGCTGGAGGGGAAGTTTAGGTTAGCTATAAGAAAAAAGCTTTTTCCTGTGAGGGTGGTGAGACACTGGCACAGGTTGCCCAGGGAGGCTATGGCTGCCCCAACCCTGGCAGTGTTCACAGCCAGGCTGGATGAAGCCTCGAGCAACCTGACCTGCAGTGCCATAGGGAGGATGCAAGGGGAGGTACAGGAGACATGGGAAGGCTGGAGGGGAAGTTTAGGTTAGCTATAAGAAAAAAGCTTTTTCCTGTGAGGGTGGTGAGACACTGGCACAGGTTGCCCAGGGAGGCTATGGCTGCCCCAACCCTGGCAGTGTTCACAGCCAGGCTGGATGAAGCCTCGAGCAACCTGACCTGGTGACGAGGTGTCCCTGCCCAGGGCAGGGATTGCAACTGGATGATCTGTAAGGTCTATTCCAACCCCTAAATTCTATGATTCTATGAAGGTGCAAGGGAGGAGACACAGAAGAATGTCCACATGCAGGGTGACTGCAGCCCATGGACAAAGGTTGCTGGAGCAGAGGAAAAGTGCAAGAAACAAAGAGCAGGAAAAAAAAGAATCCACTGTGGGCTGACCCTGACCCCTTGTCCCTCCCACTGCGTCACCAATGTAGCTATCGCGTGCAGTGAAATCAAGGGGAGCAGGGGAGGAGAGGTGTCTGCAGTTCAGCTGAGACAGACAAAGAGGATGGAAAGGTGTTTCCCCCAAGTCCTTGCCTGGCTGCTTGTTGTACTTGTTTCTCAGCATCCAAGTTGCCACAAATTAAAATTCATTTACATCCCCTAAGTCAGGACTGTTCCCCCCAAAACAGAAGCCTCATGACATCAGAGCAATAAACAGAGACAAACACACTGTACCCTCTCAGGCTTGTTCAGGTCGTTCAGATGAAGATCTTGGAGAAGGTAGTCAACGATTTTAACGCTGTTGTTCTGAGCTGCAAAGTGCAGCACGTTCATTCCATCCTGAAAAATCATAAGTAACTATCTGAGAATAATTCTGGGGTGTCTTTTTTCCCCCAACATTAACTTGTCTACAGTTGGCAAAAAAGTTTGTCATCAACAAACCTCATTCTTAGCCTTCTGATCAGCTCCTGCTTTAACTAATTTTTGCATTATGTCCAGATTTCCAGTCCAAGCCGCAAGATGAATCACTGTCAGGCCATGCTTTAAACGGAACGACAAAGGCAGAAATTACCACCAAAATACCTCACACCAAGCTTCTTTGCATCTGTTTGAGTAATTCAGTGTGTGAGTAGGTTCTGCTGTGCAGGCTCTTAGAGAATCAATAATAACACCTGACAGCATGAGTGGGATTTGTGTCATTTAAAATAATGTAATGTAATGCAACAAGACCTAGCTAAATGTTCAGGCTTTTCTCTTCTTGGCAGAAGGCCTGGCACCTCCAGAGAAGGACTAATCCCTTTCTAAGATGGGAGGATTAAATACTACCTGGAAATAGTCTCTCTCTCCAGAAATCATGTAGGTAGTTACCCCTGGGTGCAGTGACATTTCAGGTGATGGTATGTAGTGACTTTATTTCCATGAGTCACCATCATTTTCCCTTTAACCCTCTTTTTAAGGTTCTCTTCTCTCAAATTCTCTGGAAACCTTTTCTGCTACGGGGAAAAAACCCACCCCTATTTTTAATTTCTTGGAGGTGAAAGTAGCTCTGCTCTGTGCTGGGGCAGCCTCAACTTGATTCCCACATGCAGTTTGGATGTGACAGTATAAGATGGACATAAAGCTGTAGAAAGCATCCAAAGGAGGATATGAAGATAGAGAAGGGCCTTGAGGTGAAGCCATATGAGGAGCAGCTGAGGTCACTTGGTCTGTTCAGCCTGGAGAAGATGAGACTGAGGACAGACCTCATCACTGTATGCATGCTTCCTGAGGGGCAGTGATTGGTCTGTTCAGCCTGGAGAAGATGAGCCTGAGGACAGACCTCACCACTGTATACATGCCTCCTGAGGGGCAGTGAAGGCACAGCTCTGACCTCTGCTCTCTGTCACCCACAGACTCCAAGGAATAGCATGGAGCTGTGCCAGGGGAGGTTTAGGCTGGATATCAGGGAAAGGTTCTCCCACCAGAGGTGTTTGGGCACTGGAACAGCTACCCAGGGCAGTGGTCACAGCCCCAAGCCTGACAGAGCTCCAGGAGTGTTTGGCCAATGCTCTCAGGCACAGGGTGCATTGCTGGGCAATGCCCCTGGGCAGGGCCAGGAGTTGGACTTTGTGATACTTGTGGGTCTTTTCCAACTCAGGGCATTCTAAGAGTCCAGAGATAAGCTACTCACATAAAAATGGAGGAAAAGAACATGAGTTACTTATTGAGCTCCCAGAGATACCCAGAGCTCATTTTTACTTTCAGTGATTGCTTTCATGTAAAGTGGCAATTGAACACAGTTCTGGTGTCCCTAGCATCAGAAGGATATGGAACTGCTTGAGCAAGGCCAGAGGAGGCCAGAAAGCTGATCAGAGGCTGGAGCACCTTCCCTACAAAGACAGGCTGAGAGAGTTGGGACTGTTCAGCCTGGAGAAGAGAAGGTTTTGTGGAGACCTCAGAGCACCTGCCAGGAGCTGAAGGGGCTCCAGGGAAGGTACAGAGAGACTCTGTGTTAGGAGCTGCAGGGACAGGACAAGGAGCAATGGGGATAAATTGAAAGAGGGAACTTTAGATTAGATCTCAGGAGGAAGTTTTCCCTGTGAGGGTGGTGAGACTCTGGCACAGGTTGCCCAGGGAGGCTGTGGCTGCCCCAACCCTGGCAGTGTTCAAAGCCAGGTTGGCTAAAGCTTTGAGCAACCTGCTCTGGTGGGAAGTGTCCCTGCCCAGGGCAGGGGGTTGGGTCTGGATGATCTCTAAGATCCATTCCAAGCTCTTAACATACTATGAAACTATGATAAAGTCACAACTATCACAGACAGTGTACAAGTGGTTTCAACCACCCTTGCCTTGTGCTCACTCAAATATTTAGCTGAGCCAATGCTCTGGGCAATGTGTTTTCCTCTAAGAAGACAAATATCTACTTTGGCTTTTCCCCTAAGGTTGTTCTTATGCCGTGTGAATCCAAAACAAGTGGAACACCTTACCTGATCTGCCATGTCAAGCCTAGCCTTGTGATAGAGAAGGAAATCCACCACCGACACGTGACTTCCCGCCACGGCAAAATGGAACGCGGTGCGCTTCATCTGGAACAGGCAAAGCTTTGTTTGTCATGCCTGTAAGGCAGTTCTGGTCCTTGTATGGGTGATCAGGATTTGCGAAATCTCTTGTATTTGGTAATATATATATGAGTTCATATTTCTCCTTCAACAGCCACACTTGGTCTCTACCTAAGTTTTTATTCCCTTGGGTTGAGTTTAGCTATTGATCTTACAGAATGCGTGTAAAAACAGAATGATTTATAGAATCATCAAGTCTGGAAGAGGCCTTTAAGATCATCAAGTCCAACCACTAACCTGTCACCGTTGCAACCCCTAACCCATATCACCCAGTGCCAGAAGCATCTGCCTCTTAAACACCTCCAGGGATGGTGACTCCTCCACTTCCCTGGGCAAACCTAGTCCAGTGCCTGAACACACTAACAGTAAAACAAATTTGGTCTAATATCTCCTCTGACTCTGCCCTGTCTCAGCTCAAGGCTGACTGGCCTTCTGGTCCTCTCGACTCTGCCCTGTCTCAGCTCAAGGCCGACTGGCCTTCTGGTCCTCTTCCGGAAGCCATGGCAGGAGGGACATCTCCCACCTCTCTCCAACCCCATTTAGTTAGTCTATAGAGCATGATCCCATCACTGAAATATCCAAGTGGGATTGAGCAGTCACACACTGCCCAGAGGAGCTGCATGCAGTAAAGCAGCATCCTTGTTTACTGTCCTATTACATGGTTTGATTTGAAAAGCTGAGGACTAGCTTTATGCAATGGGGTTTGCTCTTGACTAAATCTCTGCAATGCTTGACGAGGTTTCTCCCTCACTCAGTGCTAGTCACCTACATAAATGAAAGCTACCACCTTGCAAACAGTGAGTAATTTTACAGAGGTGAATAGGATCAGTGCTTATCAGGAGCACTGAATTAATTGTTCTGTAAAGTAATTAGTGGTATGAACTTTAAAGGCATTTGTTAAATTGAATTGAAGCTCAAGTTTTGCTTTCAGTTAAAGTGAACATAACTGGGTTTAATATAATTCACTGGCAGTTTCCATACGAGGATGTGTAAGAGGTTTAACCAATTTACTTTACAAGTCAGGTCAGATTTGTTCTCTTGTGCTTCTCTGCAGATCATCTGACTTAGTCATGTGTAAGTTTAAATTTACAGTGATATGCATTAAAGGCATAAAAAGATGGGATTTGTGATGTATAAGCATGCCAGAGAAAAACCTCCTGGCACAGAAATAGTACTAGTTCAAGGCCAGGATGGATAAAGCCTTGAGCAACCTGCTCTGGTGGGAGGTGTCCCTGCCCAGGGCAGGGGTTGGGGCTGGATGGTCTCTAAGGTCCATTTCAACCCCTTCACATTCCATGATTCTGTGATAGTATCAAACAAACTCACCTCGTGACAGTCTTGCAACCAAAGGGTCAGGAAAGATTAACATGGGCAAAATGAATGGATTTGCCAGTATCGGCTACATCCCTGTGAGGAGAATCAGTTGAAGCACAACCCCCTCATACCTATGCTAGTAACTCTTGCACTGTTGGTCTGGATCATACCTATGCTAGTAACTCTTGCACTACTGGTCTGGTTTAAGGATCACAGGGCAAACTTTCAAACTACTGGACTGGAAATGTACTTAGTTTAATTTCCTAAATTCTGGAAAGCAGTAGGAAAGCAAGAACTATGTTTAAGTGACTTTTTTAGAGTACTGTGCAACTGAACAGCTTTTCCATGATTTCCAAATTGTTCATTTTAGCAGCATGTTGAAATTGCCTCTCATCTGGAAACACTGTGGGAAAATACGATTAAAAATGGTGTTACTATAAAAAACAGCCACAACCAACACGAAACAACTCTCACTGCTCAAGAGAAGTGTACTCAGATTAAATAAAAATGGTGTTACTATTCAAAATGTTGTCTCCCTCTCTTTTCAACAAACAAACCTAGGGATGCACCTCTACTCTCTTCTAAATTCTCCAGTGGGGAAAAAAATGCATGTGGGCATGGAAAGCAAGTTTTTCCAGAAACCATGAAACCACGGTGAGACACTGTCCCAGGTTGCCCAGGGAGGCTGTGGCTGCCCCAACCCTGGCAGTGTTCAAAGCCAGGTTGGATGAAGCCTTGAGCATCCTGCTCTGGTGAGAGGTGTCCCTGCCCAGGGCAAGGGGTTGGCGCTGGATCATCTCTAAGGTCCATTCCAGTCCCTAAAATCCTATGACTCTATGATTAAGGAACATTGGATGTCCATGGGTAGATGATTTATATGTAAGCATTGAGGTCATGCTGTTCTCCACAGCTCCCAGATGAATATTTCCTCAGATTTTAGGCCTAGAGTTGAAGGCAGAGTAAGAGATGTGTTTTCATCTGTCTCAGGTAAATCTGAACTCTGATCTCAGCCTGGAGCCAGAGGATGTGGTAGAATGTCCCTGTGGTCCCACGCAAACCGAAAGGTGATACTTCACACTTGAAATTTGTAATGCTAGCAGCATAAATTCAGGCTTAAAGTGACTGTGAGGTAAAGTTCTCCCACTCTGAAAGAAGAGGAACTTGAGAAATTAATCACTCAAGAACACAGAGGAAATAATGGAGCAAGGACACAATTCAGAAGCCCTTAGTTCCCAACATGATGGGCTGACCAGTGGCTAAGTGCAAAGACCTGTGAGTTACACTGTACAAATCCTGCTGTCCATAACAGACAGGTGAAATGTTTCTTACTCAGCTGCTAGGGGGACCCAAGGCATTGCCATTCCACCATGCAACCCCCAAGTCATGTTTCACACCAGGTGCTGTATATACTCACAGTGTCTACAGCATTTATATTGACATTCTTCTTAAACAGCTTTTCCATGATTTCCAAATTGTTCATTTTAGCAGCATGTTGAAATTGTCTCTCATCTGGCAACACTGCGGGAAAATATGAGGAAAAAATGGTGTTACTATAAAAAACAGCCACAACCAACACGAAAGATGATGATGCTGATTTTACTTCCTGTTATTTGCCCTGATATAATGTTATGAGAATAATTTGCTTCTCACAACGGAAGTGTTTCAGGACTACATTTGTCTCCTCTAGAGACATCTGGCTGATGTTTCCATCAGCAGTGCAAATAGAGTTAGACTTTTCACAGTGTGGATTGCTGCTGTTTGCACTGCTCACAGGGAACAGCTCAGATATCGATCTCTTGCCACCTAAATGGGTCCCTAACTACTTTATAGGCACAGCAATGAGTGGTACAAACTGCAGCATTTATTTCCTGCTCTTTGAGAAGTTGCTCTGTTATAAAACAAAACACATATGACACAGCTGGAGAAACATAACAAAATCACTAAAACCAACCAACCAACCAACCAACCAACCAACCAACCAACCAACCAACCAACTAATCAACCAACCAACCAATCCAGGAGTTTTTCAGGGAAACAAACAAACAAACAAACAAACAAACAAACAAACAAACAAACAAACAAACAAACAAACAAACAAACAAACAAACAAACAAACAAACAAACAAACAAACAAACAAACAAACAAACAAACAAACAAACAAACAAACAGGTGTCTACTTGAACTCAAACCTGACCACAACATGGCATTTCTGTTAAACTGAGACCTGTCTTTAATGTCTGAGTCCAAAAAGAAACATCTGTTTGGCAAGTAAAGGAGCTGCAGCAGCATATCCAGTAACTTTGGACAGTAAAACTCCAGTGTCTCATCACTTGTTTAGCTGGAGTATTTTTCATGTTTCTACCTTAAGATTTAATTAAGCACTTAGAAGAAAACTGTAGCAGTTAATTCAGTTGCAAAAATGTTAGTAGATATTTCTAATTCCCTTGCACATCACACATAAAATGTAATTACTTAGATATCTTCTGTCTAGAATATTTTGGCCTGAAAGCCACTTGTCCAACGATATCACCAAAGGAGACAGCAACCTTGAACCAGGAAGTGCAGCAAATAGCTACTCCTTAGAGGCCTCTCAGGCAAGTTCACCCTCCTGCATTATGTCTAAGTCCATTAACTCTTGATGGGAACACAGCCTGAGGCAGAAGGACTGCAGATCACACAGAGGAAAATCAGCATGGCATTCACTTAACTCTGTTTTACACGTTAGCCATGCCTATAATCTCAGGGGGAACAATCACAGTTGTACTGTGCAAAACGAGTGAGAAATTAAACCAGAGACTTGCAAAGGTGTTTCCAGTTTTCCTATGGCATTATCCAAGCACCTGAAAGAAAAGGAGCCTCACAAATTTCTCTGGAAATCACAGAATTTGTGTTACATAAGAATCATCAGCAGAGCTTTCACAAAATCACAGGATATTCTGAGTTGGAAGTGTACCCACAAGGATCACCCAGTCCAACTCTTGGCCCTGCCCAGGACACTCCAACAATGCACCCTGTGCCTGACAGCATTGTCCAAACACTCCTGGAGCTCTGTCGGGTTTGGGGCTGTGACCACTGCCCTGGGGAGCTGTTCCAGTGCCCAAACACCTCTAGGGGAAGAACCTTGTCCTGATATCCAACCTAAACCTCCCCTGACACAACTTCAGGCCATTCCCTCGAGTCCTGTCACTGGTCACAGAGAGCAGAGATCAGAGCTGTCCCTCCACTCCTCCACACGAGGTATCACTAACTTGATTTCAAACTCAGTTAATCCAATGGTCAGAGGATTCCTTGCTCAAGACAAATCCGTGGCAAGTGTGGAAACACAACATAGAGCACCAATTAGCTGCCGGTAGTTACAATTAGGCCACATTTTTTCCTGCTTAGCCCTCACACCTGTCTTACACAAGGATGCATATATAAATGCACCTCAGAACTTTCAGAAGCCACCTCACAACAATGCCTTCAAGAAACAAGAGAAAATGAGGTCTCTTTACTGTATCTGCATTGGCAAGGACAGTTTTGTTGAGGTTCTGACAAAGAATTAATAACTGATCTTGTCTCTCCTGTCCAGAAGGCATGTGCTGTTAAAAAACCCTTTTGCTCTGGGCATTGTGTTTCCTTATAATCTCTCTTTCTTAATACCTCTTAATGCAGGAGTTAAGGGCAGAGGTGATCTAGACACACCATGGTGCTGAGTTGCTGCCCAAACTTCTGCTGCTGTTGGAAAGTGATTTTTGCATGTATGAAAACACAGTAGTGCAGAGGTGTCAGACTCTCAGACTACGGAAACTTTCTATCCGAGCTGGGATCTCAGGATTTGGCACTCCTTGTGCAATTAGCCATCACTCTATTTTCCAGTAACATCAGCAACTAATTATCTCTTTGTGACTGTCAGGGGGTTTGGGGGTATTTTCTTTGGCTTCGTATAAAAAGTCTGGCTTATTGCCCCACAGCTTTCTATAACTGTGTAAGTATACTCATATCATAACAATGAAATAGTTATGTTCCATTTTTCTTTTGAGCCAGCTCAAAGCAATACTTTGATTTCCTTTCCTGATGCAATTGATTCTCTCTGTAGAGAGCTCTGGATGCAATATATCCACATCTCAACATTTTTTCATCTGCTGGAAAGGCAAGGGAGCAAAAAGTACAGAAAAGCAAATTGCTTTGTTGACCTCAAAACAGGAAAGTCTTCATCAGTAGAAACCCAAGTCTGAGCTACCTTTGATTTTTTTGTCATTCCTCATATCTATGTCTAATTTGAAAGGCCTCATTCTGTCTTTCAGCAATACCACAAACTAGGATTATTTCCAAAGAGGTAAAAAAGTGCAGCAGAGTTTTCAGCACACACAGACAGTGATAATCCCTGCATGTGTGTGTGTGTGTGTGTGTGTGTGCGCGTGTGTGTGTGTGTTCATCTTCCTGGTCTGTTTTTAATTTCCTGTTGTGGT
>NW_008693295.1:0-785 GCF_000695815.1 Acanthisitta chloris | reverse complement strand
ACTGTCCAGGTAAGTTGGGTCTTTCTCTCCGTGCTGGGATTTTCCCATCCAAAGGCAAATATTTTCAGGCTCTCCTCCATTAAGGGAAGACAGAAAAATGCATCTTTTAAGTCTATTACTGTAAACCAAATCAAAGTGTCCCTCAGCTTTATTAATAGTGTGTAGGTGTTAGCTACTACTGGGTGTAGGCTCTCTGTAATTTTGTTTATGGCCCTTAAATTTTGAACTAATCGGTAAATTCCATTAGATTTCCTTACTGGCAAAATTGGAGTGTTAAATTCAGATTAACATTCTATCAAGAGTCCTAGTTGTAAAAACATGTTTATTATTGGCTCAATTCTTCTTTTGTCTTCCAATCTAAGAGGATATTGCCTTCTAGACACTAGTTTAATTCGCCCGAAGACCCCTGTAACTCCAGCCTTTCTTTTTTCTGCTAATAAAGGATGCTCTCATTTCTCATGTCCTTCTGTTTGCAATAAGCACACTGCCTTGGTCCCAGTCTAGATGGCTGGGTAGTATATCCTCCTCTTCCTTGACTTCCTCAACCTCTTTCTCTGATCATTCTTCCTTGCTTTCCCTCTCCACTCTCCATGCCTCTCCCATCAGTGCTTCTGGATCCTGGTTTGCAGTCTCTTTAAGCCTTTGGAGCATTGTTGGGGTTTTTTTGTGGGGTTTGTTTTGTTGTTGTTGTTGGGGTTTTTTTTAAATATCGGGACTGGACTGTCCCATCATTACCGACACCAACTGCTGTTTTCTGAAATCTGATGAGGGATCTAGGGTGGTAT
>NW_008693294.1:1719-5960 GCF_000695815.1 Acanthisitta chloris | reverse complement strand
CGTCACCGGGAGGGGATGCGGATGGTGGTCAAAGCATCTCTGACGTCACGTGACCCCCGGGGGGCTCCAAGCCGAGACCCCGACGCGTCCTGCCCGTCCTCGCCACCCGCGGGGCCGCGCGGGAGGAAGGGAAGAGCAATTGCAACAGGGAAATGAAAGCAGAGATTTATAAATAGGAGATTAAAAAAAAATGAGATAGAGGTGAAATCCGACACTTATTTTCTTTCTAAAATCAAAATTAGAAAAATCTGTAACGTAAAAATCAATAAAATTCTATTGGTAAAATAAAAATTGAAAAAGTCTTTCTTTGTGTGTCATAAAGCCCTGAATAACCAAAAGAAAATCATAGCTTTTTTCTTCATAGGTTTTTTTTTTTTCAGATTTAATTTTTCTAGAGGACTGTTGTCAGGTGCGTTGCTGATTTTTTCTTCAATCTGGGGTTTACAGTTCACAGCACAGCAGAATATCTGGTTGAAACTCAGTTTCCCAGACCCTGGATCTAAGCTCAGTCTCTTTGGCCCCAGGTTTAGGCTCAGTCTCCCAGAGCTCTGGTTCAAGGACTGGCCTCAGGGATGCAGAGGGAGCATGGACACTGCCACCGGCTCCTCCGTACTGGTTTTCCGTGCAGCAGGACAGCAGAATAATTTCCCCGCTGGCACGTGGCTTTGGGTTGTTCATATTGAGGGAAAAACCTCAAAAGAGGCTGTGAAATGGTTGTTGAGTTTAATGAAATGTTGCCAAGTGTTGGCTGGACATTGCATGCTTTGGCACAGTGCTGAAGAAATCCTAGAATCTCCACCGGCTCCTCCGTACTGGTTTTCCGTGCAGCAGGACAGCAGAATAATTTCCCCGCTGGCACGTGGCTTTGGGTTGTTCATATTGAGGGAAAAACCTCAAAAGAGGCTGTGAAATGGTTGTTGAGTTTAATGAAATGTTGCCAAGTGTTGGCTGGACATTGCATGCTTTGGCACAGTGCTGAAGAAATCCTAGAATCTCGGAATGGTTTGGAAGGGACCATCTGTGAAATGGTTGTTGAGTTTAATGAAATGTTGCCAAGTGTTGGCTGGACATTGCATGCTTTGGCACAGTGCTGAAGAAATCCTAGAATCTCGGAATGGTTTGGGCTGGAAGGGACCATAAAGCTTGTCTCATCCTTGGGGCTTGGACCAGATTGTTCCAAGCCCCATCCAGTCTGGTCTGGGAACACTCCCAGGGGTGAGGCAGCCTCAGCTTCTCTGAGCAAACTGTGACAGTGCCTCAGCACCCTCACAGGGAACAATTCCTTCCCAATACCCCATCTGACCTCTATGTTCTGTCTCTCCAGGCCCTTGTCCCATGCCTCTTAGGTGATCTGTGCCATGTTAGCTACGGGGACAGGATCAATCTTCATCCCACCCAAAGTGACAGTTTGACAATACAATGAGGATATTTGCTCAGGGAACCAAATAAGGAAACACTTGGCCAAACTATGAACATTCTTGTCCAGCTTTTACAGGAATTAAATATTCACATTGCTGACTCAAGACAGCAAGAACCAAGGCAAGAGGCTACATTTTTAGGTACCTGGTGACTTTCTGGCACAGAATACAAAGGAAACAAAAGAGAAAAACAAGAAGAAGCCAAAGAAGAAAACGGAAAAGAAGAAAACCCCAGTGTGGAACTCAGGCCAGAAAAAATCATACAGTATCAACTGTTTCACTTACTGTTCTGTGCGACCAACCACCCCACCCATGGGGGCACCACCACACCTGGTTATGTGACATGTGGGCACAGGTGATCAGGGACACCCAAGGGGCAGCATGGTGTGGAAAGTAGACAGGATTCCCTGTTTGGCTGTAAATCCTAGCAAGGCTCCCAGAGGAACTACACCCTGTTTTAAAAAGTGCCACCATCGGCATATGTGGCTGCCAACCACAGAGCCAGAATCTCTGGAGAGATGAATTATGTGTGCCTATTCCTGTTTTAAAATGGATTTTAGCTAGGTGCAGCACAAAAGCCTTTGGTATGGTGCCAAGCTTTGTCTACACCTCATCAAGGAACAAGTGATGGGATGAATATGGAAAACAAGCTGCAGGAAAGCATAGAGTGAATTGGGATGCCCAGAGAGCACTCCCAGCCGCTCTTCTCCCCTATAACTGGGGGAGCTTTTACAGAAGCAATCCATGTCTCTGGCAGAGCTTGGAGCAGGGAGCTGGCCCTCAAGCAAGGACTCACATAGTCTGACCATAGACTCCTACACCAAATGAGCAGGCGCTCCCAGTGAAAAACTAATGACAAACTGGTTAAAAGCAACCAGTGAGAAAATAGTAGAGACACATGGGGGAAATCACACTGGACAAATAAGGATGATACAGCTCAGCCAAAGAGGACATCAATTTTTCACAATCAGTCATGCACAACAGTTTGGTGAGCTCAAGTAAGGTAAAGGAGTCTGGGAGACTTGACAAGGAGAGCACGTTGGTGACAACTGGGGACCAGACCAACAGGGCACCATGTGACTGGGGTCTGCTCCAGCCACTAGACCAGGGAAGCCTGTTGATGAGGCCTTCTGCTTCAGCTCCAGGATCATCGTGCTCCAGGTTCTTATCACGCTCTGGGTTCTCATCCCAATGGGGAGTTTCAGTCACCTGAAGGTCTGCTGGGAGAGAAGCACAACAGCCTCTGAGCAATCCAGGAGATTCTGGAGTGTGTTGAGGACACATGAGGTCCAGGTATGGAATAAACCAGCCAGAGGAGAAGCACTCCTGGACCTGGTGCTCCCCAGTGCAGGTGAGCTCACAAGAGAGGTGAAGAGTGGAGGCATCTGGGCTGCAGTGCCCACACCCTGGGTGAGTTCATGATCTCAGGGAGCAAAGAGTAGAGTCAGGACCCTCAACTTGGGAAGAGCAAACTTCCAGCTGTTTAGAGAATTAGTGGTTTGAAAGAGAAGCTGACCAAAGCTGGATACTCTTTAGAGCTGCCTTTCTTTGGGCACAAGAGCTCTCTATCCCCACCTGTAAGGATTCACAGCTGAGCAAGGATCTGTTCCTCACACTGAGGAGTAAGAAGGAAATGCACAGCCAGTGGAAGTAGAGACTTGTGGCCTGGGAAGAGTACAGGGATACAATTTGGATGTGTCGGGATGGCATCAGGAAAGCTAAGGCACAGATGGAATGGGACTTGGCAAGGGATGTGAAGGTGAACAAGAAGGGATTCTCTAAGGACACTGGTCAGAAAAGAAAGGCCAAGGATAGTGCATCCCCTGATAAATAAGGAGGGAGAACTGGTGACAACAGATATGGAATAGGCTGAGGTACTCATTGAGTTCTTCACCTCAGTCTGCACTGGCCATCAGGCTTCCTATGTCTCTTGAGTGTCAGAACCTCTGGGTGGGTTCCCCCAAACATGCAAAGAGCATGTTTGAAAGCACCTGGTGGAACTGACTGGCACAAGTCCCTGGGACTTGATAAGATGCACACCAAGGTCCTGAGTGAAATGCCTGATGTTGCTGCCAAGCCACTCTGCATCCTATTTGAAACACCATGGCAGTGAGGTGACATTCCCAGTGACTGGAAAAAAGGGAAATATCACCACTATTTTTAAAAAAGAGAGAAAGATCAAGAGAGCTACAGACTAGTGTGCCTGACCTCTGTGCCTAGGAAAATCACAGGGCCCTCATGGAAGCAATGCTAAGGCACATGCTAGACAAGGATGTGACCCGAGGCAGCCAGCATGGCTTTACTACGGGAAAATGGTGCCTGACCAATCTAGTGGCTTCTGTAATGGAGTGACTGTGTGATATATGGTCCCCTGATTCGTGTCAATATGAAGCAGTGCTGGAATCTATATGAATATCTACCTTAATATTGTTTTGCTAATATAAGCCTTATATTGTTTGTGATGCTGTTTGTTTGGAGTTGGCAGCTGCTATGACACATAGCTAAGCATTAAAAGTCGAGAGGACCTAGAGATCCAGGAGGGCAGAGCCGCGGGCACCGCTGCCGCCCCCCGCGAGAGTGGCTGTCTGCGAACAAGCCGCGTCCCGGCGGCACCGGGGGAGGGGTGTGCTCCGCGGTGGGCAAAGATACTTGTAATATAGTTTGTTTTGTTAGGAACATTTTGTACACAGGAGCCTGCGCAAGTTCAAGAGGACCCAAGGAGGCAAAGTGAGCATGTCCCAACAAAGACACCGCCTCTTCTCCGGACAGTCATAAATATGTATAAACAAGGGGTTCATAAACAGAAACCTAAACCTGTGCGTG
>NW_008693294.1:0-1478 GCF_000695815.1 Acanthisitta chloris | reverse complement strand
GGTCATTAATATGTATTAACAACGCGTTTATAAACCAAACCCAGAACTGTTCGGTGTGTGTTGGGAGGGGAGAGAGTCCACTTAAATTCTCATCATAAATTGTACACTTTGACTGCAATCCTGTTTGGGGACTCAGTCACTTATAACAACTGCAACAGCTGAGAAGGGGAGATCGATCAATGTCATCTACCTACACTTCTGTAAGACTCTGTGTTGCCACTGGGGCTCTTCAATATCTTTGTCAATCACGGTGGGACCTTCAGCACATTTGCAGATGGCACAAAGTTGAGCAGTGCAGGTGACACAACAGAAGGATGGGGACATCCAGAGGGACCTGGATAAACTTGAGAAGTGGGACCATGAAATTCAACAAGTCCAAGGGCAGGGTGCTGCACCTGGTTTGGGCAACCCCAGACATGAGCATAGATTGGGAGAAGAACCGACCGAGAGCAGCACTGCTGGGAAGTACTTGGGGGCTCTCATGGACAAAGAGCTGGACATGAGTGCACGGTGTGTACTTGCAGTCCAGACAGCCAGTGGCATCCTGGCTCTGCCTGAGCTTCTGCCCCAGAGGCAGGGAGATCTCCCCAGCCCAGCCCTGCTCGTACCCCCAGCCCCAGGACATGGGAGCTCTCACATGCTTCCATGATGGCATAGCAATTCCCCATGGGGAAACCAAGGAACAAACCACCACAGGGGGCTCATGGTTACATACCACCAGTGAGACACGAGGCTGTGCCAAGTGTCCTGAGTCCTGGGATCTCCTCCCAAGCCTGGGAATAGCCTCCCCTGTCCCTGACCCCATGCAGGCCTGTAGATGCTCTGAGAAGCCCAAGTGACCTTGGAGCCCTTGTGGGTCCAAGGCAGTGAGAGGAGCTGCACAGCAGCCACAGGAAGTGTTAGAAATATTAAAAACTGTAAATATGGGTGAGAGAAAAATATGTGATCTATAGAGATATAAAATAAAAAGCTATATATACTATATTATATAAAGGATTTTAGAATCTAAGAAGCTGAGTAGAGAGATACCCGGTGTCTAAATAGTGATTATATGTAAGTGGATAATTATATAGATCTAAATAGATATCTAAGCAAAAACAGAGACATCTAAAACAATCTCAGTGTCAAAATAAGTAACTGTAAACAAAGAATCTAAATAGATGTTCTATAGAAGTGTTAATAAATGTGTCACTAGGTTCCCTTTGGGCCATTACAGCCTAACCCTAACCCTAACATATTCTATATAATGAATGCAAATAGTCATGGTCTAATAGATGCGTGTAAATATATAAAAGTATACAGAGGCCAATAACAAAACAGTTTAGGGAAAAACTCCCATTTCGGGACTCCTGGGAAAGCCAAGTTCCTCCCTGGATTTGTGCAGCCAGTAAACAAAACCTCCAGACATTTTCATGCACAGAAGCAAAAGCAAAAATCACTCATTTTTACGTTGTGGAAAAGCCCCAGAAACCCCGAAA
>NW_008693293.1:7975-18843 GCF_000695815.1 Acanthisitta chloris | reverse complement strand
AAAAAAAAAAAAGAAAAAAGAAGAAGTGAAGAAGTGCCTGCTCGTATAAAAATTATAACTATCAATTATAAATCTTAGCCCAAATTCTTGCTGTGCACAAAATCCTTTTGAATACTTGAATATTTGAACCTGGAGATTTATCTTGGATGTACTCATAATAGAGATTTTACTATAACCTACCTCTATTCCCTATGAAATGTACTACTTTATCATATTTCAAATTGGAAATGTGGCTATAAATACCAATATATATTCTGCTGAATAAGAACCTAGACACTCCAACTTTTGCTTTTTGCATATTTTCTGCATTTCTGGTTAAATTCTGAAGTATAGATCTGTGATATTAAAAAAAAAAGTCAAATATTCTTGGAAGTAATTATGTGATATTAAGTTTTCAAGGTTGGTGTCTATACATTTAACCTAAATTAAATTAACATTCAGATTCCACAAAACTATATGAGTTCTAAAAATCTTATGTCTCAAAATTCTGCATAATAAAATTGACTTGATAAGGTGCATTTTCTACCTTATAAAGTTATATAGGCAATAAAGTAAGGATTTTTTAAACCCATATACAGGATAGATACACATTTGATAGCAAGAAAATAACACACATGTATATGCGTATTATGGTACTAAGTATATGTAAATATGCATGTATTTGACCAAATCTGATGGAGAATTATTTTTGTTTGAGTTACTTCTCTGCTCATACTCTACAAAATGTCAGATTGGGCTGAGAGAAGTTTTGTTAAATATGGAGCCAAAAATTTTTATGGTTCAAATAGTCTAATCTATTTGAAGATTAAAGAAAAGATAGATCTTAAAAATCATAGAATCATAGAATGTTTTGTGTTGGAAGGAACTTTAAGGATCACTTATTTGCAACCCCCCCGTCATGAGTAGGGACACCTTTCACTACCTAGATTGCTCAAACCTGCATCCAACCTACTTTGAACACTTCCAGGAATGGGGCATCCGTACCTTCTCTGGGCAATCTATTACGGTACCTTACCACTCTTACAGTAAAGAATTTCTTCCTCATATCTTCTCTAAGCCTACTCTTAACTTAAAGCCATTCTCCCTTTTCCTGTGCCTACATGACCTTGCAAAAAGTTCTTCCCCAACAGATGTTCAGCTATGTTGATCAGTAGCAATTTCAACAATATACTTTGCAGTCATTCCATTGCAAAGCATTTCTCATAAAAAGCAATTTTCACAGATAGAGTATGTCACACATACACGCACAAATGGAGAAAGTAGTAAACATGACACATGAATTCCAGACTTAGTTTAAATTGCAGTATCTTTGGAAATCATTGATCATAACATTAAGAAATATAGAGTTCTGTACGTCTGAAAATAAACCCAGTGAGGCCTATTCTTTATTTTAGGTTCATCACAAAAGCAGTAGGTTTTGTTCACCATTCTGTAAACTTTGCGCTAATAGAGAACTTGCTTTATGAAGTGTCCTATAATTTTTGTAGACCTAACATTCATGTGGATATGAAATTCTGTTGTCATACATCAAAATGTAACTATTATCTGACACAGAAGATATGATTCAAAGTCTTGAAAATCAACAGAAAAGTTAATGGCAATTCCAAACAATTTTTCTAGAACACAACTTTAATTCTAACATGTATGGATTCTGGTAGGAGAGGAACAAGACATGACTTCAGAAACCTATATTCTCCTCATATATTTAATAGCAATGAAATTATTAACCTGACAAATTATAATGTCTTAGCATAATGTAATACAAGAAAATGAAGCATCCAAATGGCATATGGACTTCAAGTATATTTATTAGTTAGTTTATATAAAAGCAATTAAAACCTTCAACATGCATATTATGTTCTTGTCTACAAATTGTGAGTAGAAATATATTTGCCAAATCATAATCTAACCAAAATGAGAATGAGTATAAATGCCACACTCTCCTTTCTTGTTCTATTTTGAATCAAATTCAGTGGTTTATAGATACAATGCCAATTTTTGTTTCTTCCAGTTTAATTTTCTTCTGATAATGAAGTTTCCTATCTACATGAGTGAGGTAGTCATATACCTCGCATCTCCTCTTATCACCTTGTACAAGTCCTCTTTCAACTTTAATGGTTTCCAGCTTCTTTCTAAAAGGGGGCTCTTCATGAAAAGTCATGCTAATTCCTCATTAATTTCCTTTCTTTTTATCCAGAGGCAGCAGCGGAAATATATTACTTGACTCTAATAGAGATTTATTTCTGCTATTGTTGCTGGATCTCTTTTGTCAGCTGTTCCCCATTCTTTATTTTTATTGTCTCTCATCCTCTTCCTTCTCATTTATCTGACTTTTTATTGCAATTCAATGTTAAACCTCTGAGTTCAACCCCTCTAAACATTCAGGAATTAGGCAAAAATTAGACAGCAAGAGAAAGTGATTTTGAAGCTCAATGGTTAGAGAAGCAATCATTATTTAAAATAAACTTAGCCTATTTTGTGTCTTTTTACCCATTTTGTGTCTTCACCCATTTTCTGCACAAATTCATTGGTCCTGTTTTGAAAACCGATCTCAAACAAAAAATCCCACCCATCAATATTTATGTTTAAAAGTAAAGCTTTACACTTTGTTTACTGCAGGCATAAAAGGAAGTGAAAGATGTCCTAAAATGCTGTAAGATAAGATAGAAAACTTGTACGCCTTGATGAGCTGATAAGACCAGGAGACAAATGAGTCATCATGAACAAGAAGGTCAATAACAACCCACTGGAAATACTATATGGGAAACTTCAGTCATTCAAGGAATTTAAACAGGTATTTGACTAAGAATAAGGAGAGAGCACAACAATTAAGGAAAAGAGACAATTTGCAGGAGACAGGGATATATTTTAAATTTTTTTTCCTGGTAAAGACAATCTAGTTTTCTGGTCAGCAAACTATGAAACAGACATCAGAAGCAGGATTTCACAAAAAATCCAAACCCCAGAAAAACCCCAACCAGCAGAAAAGGCCAGTGGAAAGTCCAGAAATCTTCATGTCTAACAGAATAAGGAGGCACATCCCCTTTCTCCTGTCTTTGAACACATTTAAAGGCACAATAATGGGATGTCAGCAATGGATGGTGGATTGACATATGAGAAAAAATGAGTTCTGACTCAAGATTTTTCTAGTTACTGCTGTAGGTTGTTAAGAAAAGACTCACCTTTTTGGCAACCAAAGTTGAAGTCCATCTGTTTAAGACATTTTATCTTGTATTCATTCCATTTTATCCATCATGAAAAAAATAGGAGGGACAAAGGTGATCTATAAGTAAAGATGAAGCTAAAGCTTTATGAAAAAAAAAGACATTGTCTTCCAAGTATATGACATATTGTACAGAACAACAAAAGAAGAGAGGGCTGATTTATCTGAGTCAATCTTAAGCAAATCATGTGGTTGTGTATGTCCTCCTATATGTCAGACATCACAGGCTCAAGACTACTGAAAATGACACAGTAAACTTGCAAACATTTTCTAAGGAGTATGTACAATGCCTGGAGATACTGTATTCATGGTGCAGAATTTCAGATGTTTCCATGTCCTTGGCTATGATGTATGGTGTATGTTGTGTTTCATATTACTTCAGGTTTAAGGTAATTGCTTTGATTTTGGCACAGTGAAATTACATTAACCAAATGATTCTAAGTGAGATAGAATTGATAACTCATGAAAAATTAAAATAATCATTTGTCTTTGTTTTAATGCTATACTGAAATGGAATGATGGAAAAGAATTTTTATAGTAGTTTATTTAATTTTATTAATAAAATTTTTTACTAATTCCTTCTAATATAGAAACTTGTATTTGAAAATTTGAAATATTCTGCTATCTGACCTACTGATGGCTTGTGAACAGTTCTAGAAAGACAATGATATGCCAGCAATCACAGGAAACATCATTACATTATTAGAGAGTTGAATATCTTAGGTCTTACTTCTGATGGTTTCATAATTTTAACTTTCTTAGTGATGCATTGAAAAAAATATTTTTGCAAGCTTACTTTGAAATAAAGTCAAAACAGAGTAAATTCAGAAACATAAAGCTGCTAAATTTGCAATTATTTTTTTTCTAATATCTCTTAACATTCCTTAGTATGGTACTGTATAATTCTTATTAAAGGCAGACAAAAGTGTTTCAAAAATTACAGGAAAAAATAAAAATCAGTTGCAATGTTGTAATAAAAGAGCATGGTGGAAAGAAGTTTTGCAACATGAAACATTTTTGGAGACTTGATCATCAAATTAACTTTTTAGTGCAGAAAATTAAAATTGCAGTGAGGAAGAAGATATTAGATATTAAGGACTAGGGAAGTACTAAGATGTTGATTGATGTTACAGTGCTTCAGAAAACAGGAAAAATCTATTTCTAAAAACTTAAATAGGTACTTATATGTGGTATTGAGACACTACTCAAAATATATGTAGTAAATAATACAACAAAAGATAAATCATCTAAAACATGAAAACATTTTCTGAAGAGATTGTTAAAATCTTTGTCAGCATATAATGACTAAAAATAACACATAAAAAAAATGTATAACAGTTAAAGTTGTATTAAATGCAAAAATATTCTAATTAGTACAGAGTCTTTCCTCCTGCGGCTACTTCCAGAGATTTATAAAATTAATTTTTAACTTCTGATAAATTTCATTTATTTTCTCTGCACTGCCCCATAATAACATTTTCCCTTGATCTTAACTCATTTCCCATTAGTCTCCTGGCTTCCAGAACTTTATTTTCTCCTTCAAACTTACAATTTAGGAACATAATATGTATGTCTGAGGCTTTGTGATTAAAATAATATTGCACTCAGTCAGCAGTTTTTCATTTCACTAATGTTTAATTGGCTAACCCAGTGGCATAAAAGAAATACACTGAATTACTAATTGATGATTCAAAATTTAGGATAGGTGGCAGAATCCCACACCGTGTAAGTTGACTGTACATCATTATTTTCCATGGGTAAATGAAGGTTACGACGCATTCATAAAATATTTTACATGCACATTGAGGTTTGCAGACTATGTAGAAGTACATCTTCTGAGGAGTTGTTGGGCCTATTTCAAAACCTTTTGCTTTTCTTGTAATTGATTGCAATTAGTCTTTTCTTTGAACAGAAATACCTATATAACATCTGTTTACAAAAAAAAATTAAAACTCCATATAACATTCTGTTCTAAACATAGAATAATCAGTTAGTAGATTTGACTTGAAAAGTTGCAATTGATTAATGTGGCAGTGAACTAAATCAGTCGGTCATTTTGCTTTTCACTACAGCCCAAAATGATTTTCAGTTACTTAATTTATTTTGTCCTCTCCCTTCAAAGTGTTAAATATGCAAATAATAAAAATAGCAACTCTCATCTGCCTTAGTTCTAATAACACTTCAAAAAGGGCACCATCATCTAGGGTGCTGGAAATCAAGTATGAGGTTGACCTGTCCAAAAGGTTGTTCTGCCCTTAAATCATTAGCTCATTTTAAACATTCTCAGGCAAGATATTTTTCTCAAAAAGCATGTTAAAGTAGATTTGATATTATAGGCAGTCCTGATAAGAGCTTGTTCCACATACATCTGTGACACTGGAAAATTAGATTGCAACTTACTTGTTGCAAATGTTACACTTCGTATCCTTACTTTCTTATTCAAGTGCCAATGTCTTTCCTTTCTAAGTAGCAATTTTTTTAATGATCATTGCTGTTTATGACTGTGTTACTTTTTTCTTTTGATATTTTAAAGGACTTAATCCTTAAAGTCTTTCTCTTGAAATCTGTCTTCACTGAATCAATTTGATGTGCTAGTTTTTTTAAATAAAAATAAAAATCTAAAATACTAATACAAAGACTTTTTTTAATTTAAATTTCCTCTGGAATGTTAATTTTTATCATGCTAAATGAGGGTAGTGCAAAAATTTACTCATATGTAAATGTTAAATACTAATACTAGACTAAGAGCATCTTTATTTTTGATTCTCAAAAATCAACAAAAATAGCATATATCAGAAGAACTCACCTAAACCTGAAAATAGTTTTGTATTTTCTTAAATATGTCAAATCATTTACAGTGTCTTGCAGGAGAATATAAATGCTATACTCAGGGGCATTTAAAGTCATTGAGCCACCTTTCTACTTTTGCTTTCAGCTTTTAATGATAGTCATTCACATTTTTTCCTTTATTTTAGTGACAAGTACAGAAGGAGTCATCATGCTGTACAAGGAGAGGCTGAGGAAGTAAGGAAAGCTTTCCTCATACAGAACGAAAGAGGGCCAGAAAGAGAGCTTAATACTCTGGGTAAGGTTCAGAAAACTATTAGCCAGACTCATCCTGGGGTGCACAGAGGCTGAAAGAGAGACTGGAGCATGGGAAATTCCACTCTGTGTCGTGGTTTAACCCCAGCCAGCAGCCAAGAACCACGCAACCATTCACACTCCCTCCTCCCCCCTCTTCCTCCACCCCCCTAACATGGAGGAATGGGGAGGAGAAAAAAGAAAGTAAAATATATTGGTTGAGATAAGAACAGTTTAATAATAATAGAGAGCAGAATGAGCTAAAATGCTAATGAATAACAAAAAGAACAAAATCAGTGATGCACAATACAATTGCTCACCACCCACAGACTGGCGCAACGCCGTCATGGTGTGGAATATCATTTTGGCTAGTTTAGGTCACCTGTCCTGGCTCTGCTCCCTCACAGTTTCTCTTGTGTACCTTCTCATTGGCAGAGCATAAGACATAAGAAAGAAAAATGTTCTTTATTTAGGATAAACACAACTTAGCAGAAACCAAGACACCAGTGCACTATCAACAGTATTATCACTCTGAATCCAAACACTGCACTACACTAACTACTGAGAAATTTAACTCAATCCTGGCTAAAACCAACACAGTCTGACATTAGAAAGGTTTCACAGTGATGATACTGAACACCCAGGAGGGATTGCCTAGAGATAGGGTTCCCACTTCAAGATACTGGTTGAAGATCAGCCAGATGAAGCCCATGATATAAATTGGCCCTGCTCTGCATGGGTAGGTGGATGTTGTGACCAGAGATCCTTCCCTACCTGAATTACTGTATGATTCTAGAAACTGTATATATGCTTCATTTTCTGAAACTTGACTTCTTGTTTTCAGGTGAGCATCATGCAAATCTAACCATATTCCCTCATTTGATTTAATAAAATCAAGGTTCAGAAATGCTTTCACAGGAATAGATACTGGTAAATTTTCCTTTGACTTTGCAGAGTACAGTAGAGTAGCAGAGACATTTCCACAAAATACATGTTATTCTAAGGAATCTAGTTAAATCCCAGGTGAAAATGAGAATAGAAAGTAGTTAGAATATGTCTTTCTATTCAGCCAATGCCCAAAAATTGTATTCTTCCCAAAAGAGCTGTAGACAATAATTAGCTGTCTACAATCTCACCAATTTTTGTACTTGTTTTAAAAAGTTAACTTCTGTTTTCATTTTAGAACATAAGTGGAGATTTTGTTTAGCAGTGAATTTCTTTTACACATAAGCAGTGGCACAAGTGCTTCAATATTTACTCACAATTGCTATACTTGGACATGACTACGGTTCAAATGCAGGTATGTATCGAAATAAAATTAAAAACTTGTGCTGTCAGAAATCCCCTGATATGACTACTTTTTTAAAAGCATATACATACTTATGTCATGATTTTCTCTAGTTTCTTAATAAAGTCCTACAGCTAAGATGTGATGGTGACACAGATATTCTCCGTGCCAAAGATAAGGGACGTTCATCTAGCACTTATGAACCTAGTACCTTTTAATAAAATAAGGACTTTATCCCTAGTACTTCCAGTGATCTCAGCCCCTGTGGGGAAATCACATGTATCCAAAGAAGTGTAGAGTTTATATCACAGCATGTCACTTATGTCTTTATAAGTGTATAGAGATGTAACTGTAGAAGTCATGCTATAGACTGCATATTCTCTAGCTAAGAAATACCCACTGACAGAAAAGCCACTGAAAGCATTTTCTTGTGGGATTACTGCAGGGATGTGATTAGACATTTTAGTAGAGTCTTCTGCCCTTGATGCTGAGCTGGTTTGGGCTGAAGTAGAGTTAACTTTCTTTTAGTATGGGGCTATGTTTGGGTTTTGTGCAGAACGCAGAGTTGATAATGCAGAGATGTTTTTGTTATTGCTGAGCAGAGCTTACACAGAGACAAGGCCTTTACTGTGTTCCATACTGCCACGCTGGCAAGGAAGTTGGGGGTGCATGGGAGATTGGGAGGAGACACAGTCATGACAGGTGACCCAAACTAACCAAGGGGATATTTCATACCATATGACATCGTGCTTAGTATATACAGTGGGGGGAAGAAGGAGGAAGGGGAGACATCTGGAGTGATGGTGTTTGTCTTCCCAAGGAACCATTACGAGTGATGGGCCCTGCTGTCCTGGAGATGGCTGAACGTCTCGTGTCTGTGGGAAGCAGTGAATTAATTCCTTTTTTGTTTTGCTTGTGTGCGTGTCTTTTGCTTGCTCTGTTAAACTGTCTTTATCTCAACCAATGGGCTTTTCTAGTTTTTTACCCTTCTGATTCTCTCCCCCATGCCGTTGGTGGGGGAGTGTGTGAGTGGCTGCATGGTTCCTGGTTGCTAGTTGGGGTTAAACCATGACATGGAATGGCAGTGGACAGAAACAAAAACACAGTGAGTTTGTGAAAAGTTTTGATTGAGTACCACAGTTTGAAGTCCTTGAAAAAAGTTCTATGCAATGAGCTGCACTTTACGAGCATGCATTCAAATAAAGAACTATCCGTCAAAAATACCTCATTAGGGACTCAATCTAGGAGATGGGAACTTAGTTCTTATTTTGAAAATTCTTAATTCCAGCTTCAAATACATGTTTTGCAAGAGACCTTCCTCCTTTTAGTGCCAAGATTCTCCCATGAGTTATCTCTCAGACAGGGCATTCTGTAAGAGTCATTGCCGTAATCACAAGGCCTGTGGGTCAGTTAATGCCCTGGATATCCTCTCAAATACACCCAAATGTAGGTTAATCTTTAATGGCATAATATGATGACTTCCTTTTGTCCTTTTTAAAGATAACAAAATCCACTATACTAATTTGTCATTTAATTCAGTATCACGTTTCCTTCAGATTCCTGTGTAGCAGCTACATTTTCTGCTTTCTCAGGCACCAAAATTTAACGTCAAAGCCACGTGTCCACTTTTAAACCCATGTTATTCAAGTCTACCCCTCAGGAAAAAAAATGCATTCATTGCATCTGCTCAAGCCACTACCAATTCTCATCAATTATCACATGAAGATAGGGACCTTACACTTTTGTAACTCTTTCCTAGCTCCCAAAATTGACTTCTGTTTTTACCTTTTTGTTCACAACCATTTCCCTGCATCATAATAAATTAATTGTAATTTTTTAAATAAGCCAGCTTGCCTTCTTTCAAGAAAAATCATAATACATTCATTTTCCACAATGGCTAACAACATCACTTAATGTGTGCTTAGGAACAATTTCACTCAATCACATTAAGCAGTCCAAAAATATATGCATTGCAGAGTAATCACAGCTTATTTAATATTAGGGAAGGAGGTAGTTTGTTTATTGGGGAAAAGATTTTGGTGTCTTTTAGTTTGGCTTTTTGAGCTTTTGTTTTGCAGCCAGGACTGCCAGTTGGGTGGCCTGCACTAGCAGCCAACTTCTCTCACCTTCAGAATCGTAAATGTGATGCTGCTTTGATAGGAGAAAGACCACTCATTTAAACTGTACTAAAATGTCACTGCCCATCCTTTTGCTCAAGTAATAACTCTCCTTTTCTTGGAGAGCAAGGTCCAAGCCCACATATGTTAAATTATCTATATTTGCTCTTTACTATTGAGTCAAGCCTAGGCATTTTGTCTGCTCTTTAATGAACAGAGAGTTTTCAGATCAAATTCCTCAAGTTGCCTTCCCCCTTACACATTTTCATCATTGTGCTAATACTATTTATCACATTCAAGCATGATAGTTCTTCAACCCCAACAATTTTTCAGATCTGTTGCTTTAAGTCACTTCTTGATTCACAATTCTTAGCAGCTCTCCTTTGTTTTCTTCTATGTGTATAAGTCTTTTGATTGCATGATGGAGTTAGCCCATAATATTTCATCTCAGAATTCCTTCTATAACAAATGGTCATTTGAAACAGCAGAGTGAGAGTCTGCTACTTTTCATGCAATAAAGAATCATGATGACAGCTCTCCCACACAGCTTTACTCTTTAAACTCTCTGGTTTAAGCTGAATTTATTTGGGTACAGACAATTCATCACATTTTTTCTCTGTCTTCACATACTGCCAGTAGATAAATGGAGCATATTAGAGAGCTCGGAGAAAATATCATGAAGTTTAATGGCAAAGATGATTTGATAAGCTCAATGAGTTTGTAATTGCTCAAGTGAAAACCAGCATGTGACTATGATAGGATATAGTAATAGTGATTGGATGACACTGTTGTGTGATTTTCATGACAACTTCAGCCAGCACTCAAGCCCTATGGAGTCGCTTGCTCACGCTCCAACAGCGGGATGGGGGAGAGAATTGGAAAAGTGAGAAAACTCTTGGGTTGAGGTAAATACAGTTTAGTAAGCAAAGCAAAAGCCACACACTCAAGCAAAACAAAACAAGAAACTCTTTCACCACTTAACATGGGCAGGTAGGTGTTCAGCCATCCCTATGAAAGCGGAGTGACATCACAAGTAACAATTACTGAGGAAGACAAATGTCATAACTCTGAATGTCCCTCTCTTCCTTCTTCTTCTCTCAGTTTAACATACTGAGCTTATTGCCTTATGCAATATTATTCTGGATAATTTGGATCAGCT
>NW_008693293.1:0-7922 GCF_000695815.1 Acanthisitta chloris | reverse complement strand
TGGCAGGGCAGTATGAACAGGTGAAAAGACCTTGGCCATGTTGTAAGCTCTGCCCAGTAATAATAGACATCATCTCTGTATTATCAACACTGTGTTCAGCACAAATCTAAAATACAGGTCCACACTAGCTACAGTGAAGAAAATTAACTCTTTGCCATCCTAAACCAGCACAGCGACACTATTATTAGTAGTATACAACCTACTGTCACAGCGTTTAATAAAAGCAATGCTTTTCTGCAGAAAAGAAGGGATCTTCAAATATTGATGTGATAAATTCTGTCACCAGGGTTGAATATAGCTATCTTCTACTTCTGAAAGGTATTTTTGCACGTAATCCTTCCAAAAAGATTATTTTCTCTCTTCAACTGATTTATAATACTGTTGTAGTTTTTATCTTTTAATAAACAACACAAAAACTTTATTTCAACATCAGGATTTGAGATGAAGTAGAAATACAAATATTTTGAGTCATGGGACCTTAAGATAAACAATTTCTCCCTGCCACACTCTCCCCTGACATCAGTGTAAAATACAGCATTATATTTGTTTTTAAAATATAACTTGGTCTTAGAAGAAGTCTTGAAATGGCATTTATATATTTGTTGTGTCTTAAGGAACTAAATTTTGATGTCCAGCAGCTATTCATTAAATCTGACTTGGAAAAAACAAAATGTTAGCTTCACACCATACTAAACAACAACTTCCTTTTATCTGTGTATATCATTGTGTCTATTCTCAGTTGAAGATATTAAAATACTGACATGGTTCATAAAACAAAGTCAGGATTACCTTTTTTCAGTGGGGATGAGGAATATAGAGAATAAAAGAAAGAGGCATTGCAGGTGTAATCTTCAGTGGTATAGAAACTCTCCAAACAGAATAATTTGTAGGACTTGGCCCTAAGAAGAAAAAGGAATGAGTGAGGTTAGAGAAATAAAAAAAAAAAAAAGGCAGAGCAATGATATTAGGAGAGAAGGATAAGAATTTGAAATGAATGTTGCAACACTTGCTGACAAATTCAGAGTAAAATCAGTCTCAAGACAGAAGTCTGTGCCAGACAGAGATCTGAACAGAAGATGAGTCTTTTCTTTCCTTTGATTATCCTGTAACATCTGGAAAGAATAGCCTCTGCAAGGTTAATCCTCCCAGGCTGAGAGATGAGAGAATAAAATGAAGATGGACTGACATGAACAAATCAAATCTGAGACAAAGCAACTGCAAGACCACACATATATATTAGGAGTGCACTTATAACATGCCTTCAGTAGGATTTTAGATATTACTATCTTGCATTTTCTGCTGACAGAGTAGATAAACCCATTTTTGTGCATGATAAGGCAAAGCAGTGCAGACTAGAAGATCCAGAGGCAGGGAAGAGGTGAGGATTTGCGCTCTCCTACCTGACCCACTAATGAAATATTTACCTGTCAGGGGTAAGAAGAAGCCTTCAGGGATTCATGGTCTTTTTTGATTGGTTGCTGCAAGCTATCTCACAAACTTCAGATTTCTCCGAAAACTTATGAGTCTTTCAGTCTTCTCTGATTTTGTTCTCATCTTCACACCCTCTACATTCTAATTATGCTTCCTAAAACAAACCTTGCAATGCCAAAGAGATGACACAGAAAGGCATTCAAATTGTCCAGGTGTTCAACAGTTTTCAGCCACTCAACTACATCATAGACATATCTCTTCAAAGTCACTGGTGTTCCAATATGCACAATGTCTTTAAAAATCACTTCCTAAACCATACCACTACTTATCATAGCTAGAAATTATTATTTAATTCTAAAAAAAAAATTTAGGCTTTCACTTCCCTTTCTTTCATAATTCCTTCTTAGTTATATAAGTTGTCTAGATAAAGATAACATTTGGCAATAATAGAATCAATGCATACTGTATGCCCACTTTTCAGATTTATATTGAGCATTGTCTTTAATATTTACTTTGCTTTCTCATATTTAAGTATGATTGCATATGAAACAACTTAACATAGATTTAAACATCATTTATATATAAATTAAATTTCTAGGCATTTAATTCTCACCTTCAAGCTGCTTTGTAAATATATTTCTTGAAGTGACACTGTTCACAAAAAGCATGCTCTTAAAATTTGGTTGGTTTTGTTCTTAATAAACAAAGGATATAGTTTCATTACCACTTAAAGAAGTAAGCCAAACTAACCAACCAAACAAAACCCCAACCAACCAAATAAAAAAAATCCAAAACAGATTAAATCCCAAAACCTAGATGTAAGCTGACTCTGGCTGTCAAAATGTGATGTATGAAGTTAGAGGGTTTACATGTCATCTCAGACTTGCAGTTACTAGGGAAAAGAAAAGTTTATGTATTGTGTAATGGGATTTTGAGTCTTAAAAATCTTGATTAGGCAAATGATCTAGAAATCTGTCCCATAGAATGAAAATATTCTGTCTGCTTGGGCATTTGTTTACATGGATGGAGGGAGATGAGAGTGGGTGTTAGAATACAATATCCATTTTCAAACTGTACCGGGGAGTAATGTGAAGAGCAGAAACAGAATTTTGTTTTTAAAAGCAAGTTTAAATGAATAACTTTCATAATACCTTTGAAGATATCCTCACTGAAAAATCGAAGATCATACATGACCCTGAAAAGACAGGTAATACTGCTAAAATACCCATAAAAATACCCCCAAAACCAACTAACAAACCAAAATACACCTTAAATAAAATGGATATGCAGCAACAAAAACAAAGTTTGTTTTGGTTTTTTTTTTTTTACACAATTGTTATAATTGTTCATAAGATAAATGTCTTATTTGGCATATTTCTGAAAGAGCACTACCTCAGATTTCACAGGTCAACTACTAGTGGAGTAGTGAAAGCTGCAATTAAAATAGATTGGCAGAATGGGGATGCAGAACACAAATATCCTAATAACTTTAAATTCTGTTTTTATCCACAATCTAACATACACATAACCAGTGGAGTTAACATAAATTATATACATGCTTAAATTAACCTAAATTAACAGCAATTAAAATAAAATTAAGTGATTTAGTGCTACACCAGTCAATTTGTCGCTACACTAAGTAAAAACTATGTTCTTGCAATACTGTCTTCTAAGAACATCTATATATGGCTTATAAATAATTAGTGATACAGAAATATAAGAACAAATGATGCTTTCCTTTTAACTTTGTACAACGAAGACATGTCAAAACAAAGGCTGAAGATACTCAAATATTGCATGCAAGCAGCTATGTAGGCTTCTATTCTCTCAAATTTGTTTATAATCAGTCAAAAATGTTCAAAAACATGAGTGTACGTATTGAAGATACATCCGTCAAGAGGGTGACCATAAATCCCATTTCCTTACAAAACCAATCTGAAAGTGATATCTTGTTTGGTGCTGACATATGTAGAAGTTATGGCCTACATGAAATAGTGTGGGTCACAATAGTATACAAATAATGGTAAAAAGGCAGTAAGCTTGAAGCAGAACTCATAGAAAGGAATGAAAAATTAAATACTTAAAACTGGTCAATGTGTCTAGGAATATCAAGATTATTTAGCTTGTATAAACCACTGATTTCTTACTGTATATGGATGCCACTAACACATGGATATAGAGAAATAGATTAACAAATTCCGTGTAGTTTATTAATTAATTTAATATCAGCATTTTTGCAGGATGTTTACAATCATTACAATATTCAAAAGCACTAATTATTTCAAGCAATCTGTGAATGTAACAGATATTTCGGATTGAGGTCAAGAGGTGCTCCTGAGGGAATAACAATGTGGAAAAGGGATCATATTTTCAAACATGCAGTAAGTACTGAGGGGTTTGTAGCTTTGATACCTTTAGAATAGTCTCTGGTTTTAGGGAAAAAAAACACATGATAAAGTGACAAACACTGGAAGATAAAGGATAAGCCTATCAGCTTTGCAGTATTTGAAAAATATTTTCTCTTCTTTTTTGTTTTACAAATTCTTTTATCACTATTCTGAAAACACTGTCCTTGTCTCATCAGACATCCTTCTTGTTTACAGTATAAAAATTGTATATTCAATGTGTAATTATAGAAAAAAGCATATACTATGCAGCATATCAGAAACCCTCATTTGTTATTACTGTATTTTCAATCAAATTCAATAAGTCATTTTTTTCTGGTTTTGATGGTTTAGTGTCTCATTTAATTTGCACTGATTTATTTACTCACTATGTATTGAAAACCATGTAGAGGAAGAAGGAGGTAAGTTTAAAGGACTTCTCAGAAAGAGAGACTGCTTTTTGCCGACTGTCAAATGCTTTTCCCAAAAGATGAAACTAAACAGGTTTTTTTGCTGTTGTAATTATTTGGGATTTACCTTTTCACAAAGATTTTTGAATGTTTATGTGCAATTTGTTTGATTCTTGTAATGTAAGTTTGAATTGGTTTGTTTATTAGTTTAGTTTGGGGTTTTTTAATCTTGGACCCACTTGTCGAGTTAAAAGAAAGCAAGCAATTTACAGGTATACCAGATATGAAATAAAGAATTCTAGATAACTGACTTTTAAAGCAACCCCTTAAAGAGAAGAGATCAAATAAGAAAAGAAGATGAAAAGACCCCCTCTTGGAACTGCCTTAGGCAGTGACTCCATTCACATTGCTTTCACAAACCTTTTGCCACCCACCAGAGGGACGGTATCATACATCTGTCCTCTGAGTCATTCTCCCACTGATACACCTTTCCTCCCTTTTCCTCACAAACCCTCTTTCCACCTTAAAATAAACAGAGCTGATTTATTCTTGTTCAGGCAAGGACAGGGAACAGTTTGCAACTCACAGGTTTCACATATGCATGATAAGAGATTACAAAATACCCTCAAAGCATATGACTGGGCCATGTAGATCACAATACTTTCATCTATTCCCCAAAATTTGCCTTATGAATCCCTTCTGCACGCAGATGGGCCATGAGTCTACTAGTGAGCATAGTGGCTGGACATAAAGAGGACACAGACCCTAGCCTCATCCATGGGGAGGTCAGCCCCATCAAGATTAAAAGCAGGGTCCTGTGTCCCAAGAAATGGGTGGACCACACAATATCAAGTGGGCACATGTGTTAGCAACCACATCCTGAAGTAGGAGAGGAAGAACTCTTCCCTATCTGAGGTGACAAGGAAAATTTCTGCATTGGCACAGAGTTCTTCTTCATATTCTGGAACATCTAATTTAAAAAATCAGAGTATGTTCAGAAACAGAATAAATGGATAAACCCAAGCACAGGAACACAAAAGAGTACCTGGTGTATAGCAATGCTTGCAGAAGTCAGATTAATGTGATGTATTGATATGGCAGAACATTTGAAGCATGTTTTTGATTGCAATTTCTCATGGTGCTTTTTTAATTTTATAGGATGTCAGAGTGACTTAGTTGTGATGAACACCTCTGGAGACAACCTAGGCCAGTCCCCTGCTCAGACCAGAGTTGGTCAGAAAAGTTTGCTCCAGATCCTGTCCAGTCCAGTTTTGAATATTTCGAGAGATGGAGATGCCACACTCTCCCTGGGAAAACTGTGGTAATCATTGAATCAACAAAGTTGGAAAAGATCTCCAATACTGAGTTCATCCTTTGACCAATTAATTCATAGCACTAGCTGCAATGTCTAGTCATTTCTTGAACACCTCCAGGGATGGTGACTCCCTGGGATGAGCAGCCCATTCCAATGCTTAATTGCCCTTTCAGTGAAGAAATTCCTCATGATGTCCAAACTGAAGCTGCCCTTGTGCAGCCTGAGGCCATTTACTCTTCTTCTGTCTCTAGCTGCTTGAGAGAAAAGGCCGTCTACCACCTTGTTCCTATCAACTTTCAATTGGTTGTAGAGAGCAATAAGGTCTTGCCTGAGCTTCCTTTTCTCCAGGCTGAAAAATTCCAAATCCCTTAGCTTCTCCTCATATTACTTACTCTAGAGATCCTTCACCAGCTCCCAGGTTAGTCAGAACTGGTGATAATTGACTGTGCTGGTTTGGGCTGAAGTAGAGTTAACTTTCTTCACAGTGGCTAGTATGGGTTTATGTTTAGGATTTGTGCAGGACATAGGGTTGATAATGTAGAGATGTTTTTGTTATTGCTGAGCAGAGCTTACACAGAGACAAGGCCTTTTCTGCTTCCCATACTGCCACACTGGCAAGGAAGTTGAGGATGCATGGGAGACACTGGGAGGAGACACAGCTGGAACAGGTGACCCAAAGCGACCAAGGGGATATTTCATACCATATGACATCATGCTCAGTATATAAAGTGGGAGGAAGAAGGAGGAAAGGGGGGACATCTGGAGTGATGGCATTTGTCTTCCCAAGGAATCATTACATGTGATGGGCCCTGCTCTCGTGGAGATGGCTGAACACTTCCTGTCTGTGGGAAGCAGTGAATTAATTCCTTGTTTTTCTTTGCTTGTGTATGCAGCTTTTGCTTTCTCTATTAAATTGTCTTTATTTCAACCCATGAGTTTTCAAGCTTTTAGCCTTCTCATTCTCTCCCCCATTCTGTTGGTGGGGGATTGAGTAGTGGTTGTGTGGCTTTTGGTTGCTAGTTGGGGTTAAACCACAACAATGATGGAGAGTGGCTAGGCAAGTTCTTCCACCTTCTCACTCAGTGTCCTCAGGTGAATCCCATCTGTGAGTGGTGTCTAAGTGGCACAGAAGGTCACAAACTATTTCCTCCTGGATGGCAGGGAGTCTATTCTTCGCTCCATCCCTATCTACTGGCTCAGGGAGCTGGTTGCCCTGAGAATAACCAAAGCACTACTAAGCATATTCTCCAACGACTCGGTTATATGAAGTTATTAACAAAGTTTATAGCAGATATATGATGCTACAAAATGAGAACAATACAAAGCTTGGTTTTGAAAGCAAAACAAAATGTAGTGTTTTGGTACTTATTTGCCTAGCTAAATGAAAAAAAGGGTGCAAAAGTAAAAATTTGGAAGGATTTTTTTACTTAACACCTATTTGGTGCTTCAGAAGTACTTAGGTCAAAACACTTAGTTCTTTGGAATAATGCTACATGGAATCTTAAAAACATAGCCTTTATGGTATGAAGAGTCAGAGTAATCTCAGTCAGCCACAAAACAGAGCTCATTAATGATGTATTTTGTGATGAAGGACTGAGAGCAATTCCCAGCTTCCACTGTTCTAACACTGCATCCATCACTGAATGTTAAAAAGCTGGACTACCAAAAGTCATGGCTTCTGCAGGAAGCAAATCCATGTGCTCCAGTCTTTATGTAAGAAGGCAAAAGTCCAAGACTCTTTGATAGTATATCATCTGGACATGTTAGATAAGTCCTGCAATTAAATAAAGGTATTTAGAGAATGATTCTGTAACAAGGATGAAAGAACAAGGAAGATATTAACTGAAAAGAGAAACTAGCACAATTTTTTTTAGAAAATTTGTTTAATCTAATCTTATTTATGAGTAACCTTGGAGATTGTGATTTAACATTTATGTTGACCAACAGCAATTACACTAGTACAGGATCAGTAAAATGTCCTGAAATAGGTAAGGTATAACTCCTGATTCGGCTTTGTTTACTTTGGATTTGATGTTCAACTTCCCCCCTGAAGCTGAAATAAATCCAGTTAGTATTTCAAGCAGTCATTGAGACGCACATACATAAAACTTACATGGACAAAATACTTTTCTCCCTTAAGGGATGTAAGATCATGGTGCTGCAATTTCTTCCCTCTGTATAGAGCAGCCTAGCAGCAATTATTTTATGGCTCTCCAAGCCACTATCTGAACAGAAGATGAAAGTAGAAGTGTCCTGTCCGTATACTACTGTAAAAAATTACTTAGGATGTCAGAGTTCTGCAGATGCACAATCTTTCTTCCTTTGAGATGTATCAGTAGTACTTATGATGTTATGCTAAGAATATTTATTTATTTATTTATT
>NW_008693292.1:31257-31994 GCF_000695815.1 Acanthisitta chloris | reverse complement strand
CCTGGTAGCCCTGGGGGGCTCTTGCTGATCCTGATGGCTTAGCCTTGGTGGGCTCTTGCTGGTTCTTGGGTGTCCTGGTGGCCCTGGGGTTCTCCTGGTGGCCTTGTGGCTCCTGGAGTGAATTTGGGGGGGCTCCGAGAGGGGTCTCCAGTACCATCGGACTCCCCACTCCATGCCCTGGTTTGTACGCACCCCCAGAGAAGGCACAAAAGGACTGCAACTGTCCTGGCTTACATGTCCATCCCAGTTCACTCCCAGTCCCCCCCAAAACTTTTTCCCTCTTCCATTGACCTCTATGGCTTAACCTGCTTTCCCATTGATCCCCATTGACCCCAATGGTTAATCTGTTCACCAAGATCCTTGGTACTGCAGCATTGAATTACCTGTAACAGCACCACCTTCCGAATGCTTTGCGGTACTGCAGCATTGAATTACCTGTTCGCTCTCTATTCCTGCACTCTGGCAGGTGTCAAACAGCTGTCTCATCCCCTCCCTACGGTGCTGCTGCAATCACCTCGTCGGGCTGCAGGACACAACTGTTTTGTGATTGGAACTCCTCCTGTTTAGGCTCCACTCCACCACATTCCCCATTCCCTCTCCAGTTCCCACTGACCCTGAGCTCTCCCCCTCAGCCAGCCCTTGCTGCTGCAGCCATGGGGAACCCACTGGGGACTGAGTGAGGAGCCCCAGGACCAGGCCTGCCTCTCACCACTGCATGCTGAACAACCTGCTTCTTC
>NW_008693292.1:12517-31197 GCF_000695815.1 Acanthisitta chloris | reverse complement strand
ACACACTCCCCTCCAAAAAAAAAAAAATCATCAAGGCAAGACTTTCATCCCATTTCAGACCTCTTTGTCAGATTACTGTGGAAATTCAGTTCTGACCTATCTCTGTTTCAGATGATCTGAACTATAATGATTGTTCTTGGGCTTGGCAAGTAATTTTAGTTATAGGGTTGGGCCACACATGCACCAACACCGGAATATGTTTAAATACAGTATAAACACCAGCAAGTTGAAATATATATTCCCTTCCAAGAAGACTGCAGAAAAATTTATCCTCAGTCACACAACCATTCCAAATACTAGGAGTGTCTTTCATGAGAAAACCAGGTCTAAGCTGAAGCAACTGGCTTCAGACAGTAATCAGAATAAACAATGTAAGTGACCATGAATAACTTGGATTTTGCAATTAAGAGATATGTCCCTTAAAAAAAAAAAAAGTTAAGGAAAAAATTGAGGGAAGAGCTGAAGCAAATAATGAATTTAAAGGTCAGATTTTTTTTTAAGAGTCTTTGCATTTTTATTGGATATAGCAGAACAGCCAGCACCACCACCATGGTCAAAAAAGCAAACAAAACCCCCTCAAAGTAATAAAAGAAACAGGAACTTGAGTATAGCTAGAAAAAAATAACTTTTTAAAAGCTAACCTATTTGAGATAGTCTTCTTCCTTTGACAAGTCTACAGGCAGAGCCTAACGTTTACGGCATCAGATACACAGATATATAGAGCACTGCTCTAAACTGAAAGAAAAAAGTTCTTTTTACATTTCATATGCTTTGCAAGCAACATTAAAAGTTAACATCTCTAGAAATTTTTTAAGCTTTCCTCCCTTTCCCCAAAAAGTTTCTTTTTTTCCATAAACACTAGTAAATACATTCCGCAGTGCCTGCATTTAAGGGGCCACCTGTAAATTATTACATTCTGATAAACAGAAACAAATGAAGAAAAATGAGACACTAAAGCTGTTCTACATGGCTGTAGTACATAATCACATATAGTTTGGCATGTCTATGATGCTTACTGATTCCCCCAAGCGCAGCAGCTCCACCTTGGCAGCTGCCACTGCCACCACTGCCACTGCAAGCCTGCAAAACGAGCAGGATCCTGGACCTTGACCATGCTGTATTTTGGTTATTGCTGCTTGAGAATAACTGGAGTCCAAATCCAACCTGCAATCCAGATTTTGCTCTTAGGAAACGGCAAACAGACCACTCTACAGTGCCAGCTTTGTCTTTGCATGGGCAACAAGAATTCAAGCCTCATAAAGCATACGGTTAGGCCAATAAAGCATTCGTATGCTCTAAGCATACTCTAATACTAGTTTAATCCCCAATCCCATGTAAAAATACATTCTAAATTAACTTCTTTAAAGGGGATCTTCAAAGCTGAAGATGATAAATAAACAAGAAACCAACTCCCCATAGACTCAAGCAGGGCTGTCAATTCACAAAAGGCGTTTGATATATTTTAGCACAGCATGGGCATACTGACACACAGCTACATCATTAAAAGCTGTACATGCAGGTTTCTATTTCCTTTCACAGACTTGCTGGCAGAGGTCAGTTACTTCCCATAAAATTTCTTATTCAGAAGAAAGATCAGAAGATTGACATTCACTTTTGCTCTGTCGAACAACTTCATGACAGCAACGCCTTCATACTGCAGCTGCAAAAGATCCTGCCAAAGAGAAGAACTTTAAGAGTGAGGAATCCTCAAGAGCTAATAGAGAATATAAAAGAACCTGTAGCACAGTAGGTACTTGAGGAATAGCCATCAAACAGGACATAGCATAAGATAGCAGAATGAGAGACTCATTAAGGATCCACTCTTACTGCGTGAAAAATAAAGTTACTCTAAGGCATTTAAGATGGCGATTTTTTAAGCTGTGTTCATTTTACAAAAAGTTATGAAAGAGAGCAGAAGTAAACCATTCTAAGAAAGCTAAATTTCAGATCTCGCCATCTCCAGCCTTTTCATTTGCACAGTAGCCATAAAGTTGTTGTGACATTGAGAAAGGGCTTCCTATGTGCCTAACTGTATCATGTACCCATGAAACATTACAACCCTCCAGTGTTACTTTCTAAAAATCTTGGTTGCCACAGATCTCAGAGAGGTGGTTTAGAGCACTTCAGTCTAGGACAGAAAAAGAAACGGCATCTCTCTTCCCACGTACACAATGCCAATTCAGCCTCTCGTGTGTTTATGTAGGCAGTATTTCCAGTCACACTTTACTTCGTCAGTGATGCACCTGCACTGATTTGTCTTGGCCACTAATTCCTTTTGGCAATCCTGCTCCTGCAGGGCAATGGGGGTGGCTGTGTGGGGCTGTGGGAGGGTGTGTGTGATGTCAGTTCCTTTGTTGCTGTCCTCTCAGAACATCTGTTTTATCCACAGAGCCGTGCTATACCACAAAGGCACAGTGGCACAGCAAACCATGTGCCCAACTGCAAGTGACCTCAGGTAGCCCTAGGAACCAAGAAGTTCATGACCAGCTCTGATAGATTAGGACCTGAATGAACTAGGGGAGTCCTCAAAGCACACGGTGGGTGCGAGGCAGCTGTCCATCCCAGCAGACAGTTAGGTGTCATGGACTGTCCATCCCAGCAGACAGTTAGGTGTCATGGACTATCCATCCCAGCAGACAGTTAGGTGTCATGGACTAACTGCAGTGTAAGGTGCTCCTGCACACAGCCTGTTTTGAGACCCCTGAGGCATCCACAATCAACAAACATAATGATGACCAAGACAGGTGAGGGATGAGTGAAGACGGAAGTGGAGAATGGGACAGAGACACCATGCATAACATTACTGGCTTGAGAAAAAGACCAGGGAACAGTTTGGGAAAAGGTCAGTCAGCATGGCTGTTCTGGGAGCCTGGCATAAGTAAAGGCTGAGGACACCTAAGAACTGTAGCAAAACTGGCAAGCGTATGGTTGCAGAAAGAATCCCGACCCATGCTGACTGGCTGAAGCCATCACAGCCAGGCCCAGCTGCCTGCTGCCACAGACTCCCAATCTCTCTGCTGTAGCAGGAAGCTGTTGAAAATGCAAGTGTTTGTTTTGTGTGTGTACATGTAAATGTGACTAAGAATCCAGACTGACATCAGACTTTCACTGGTGAAGAAACAAAAAGCAGCCTGAATCCCTCGGATGTGTTGCATCTGTTTCACCAACAACAAACGGGTTATTCCTGAGAGCATTTTTCAGACTGTTCAGGCAGAAAATACACCATTACTATTTTGATGAAGAGTCTGGCAAGGGGAACTTACATGCCACTATTAAATAGAACAGTTCTTACCTGATAATGTAACATAAAGGTTTCCATCTGTACTCCCATGAATTTTGCTTTTACCTCAAAATCTCCTACTTCTTCTGTTGGACTGATTTCAAATATCACATTTTTAAATCTATGAAATTTGAGAAATGAGAAATCAGTTTGTTTCTGAACACGTAATTGCTACTGAAACAGGCAGAGAATATATGAGATGAAATCTGAAGATAAACTTCTAAGAATTCTATTCTTAACTCTTTATTCTATAACCCCATTTGGACTGAGATTGTAAAAACCAACCAGACTCAATATAGCAATGAATGGAAGCCTAACAGATTCTATGTCTGGTAGATCACATCTTCACACAAGCATAGTAGGAAATAGGATAATTTAGCCCATGCACTCTGAACAGTCTACTTTAGTGCAGCACATCCATGGCCTCATTTAGTGCACAGAGGACAAAATATGATTCAGGGTTGAAAAAATTCTAGTAACAGGCAACTTCTCCATATATACCAACTTTGCAAGGCTAGCAAAGCACAGCTGGAGAAACTCAACTTGCATTAAGCTGATTTTTCAACAGCAAAAGCTATTAACCATAGTAGACAGCGAAGGGGCAGGTGGGAAGATGATGTCATGTTACACTTCCATTACACTTCTCTATCAAAGAACCACTTTGCTTCAACCAGAAAAAAAGAACTGAGAAGCAATCCCTACGCAAGGTTTTGTGGCTCTAGGGATCCTCAAAACAATTTCTTCAGCTTTAATAGCTAAGTCTACCAACAATGCTAAAATTCCAAGAACAAAAATCTGACACAATCTCAAACAGATTTCAGAGTTTCTGTTCCTCATCTACCAACACACAGAGTAGTTCAAAGGAATAGACAAGAAAGTTATTGAGCTCTAAAGAGTTTTAAAAGGATACTCACTGGTTACCTTGCAGGTCCTCAATCTCTAAAAGCACTCCCTTCTCATGAAGTCGAGCAGCTGTATATTTTAGAGAAATCTTTTTACTGCTTTTGCCTTTCATCTCCCGAGGTTTCTTGGAGACTCTGGGAGGGGCGAGGGGAGACAAACCAACCAAACAAGGTCACTCAAACAAGTGAAGAGATTTTGGACACCAAACATTTAGTTCTATTTGGAGGAGGGGACAGAATCAGCACAGCTAATCAACTACGACGGATGATGTATTTCTATGGCTGAGTTTACCTATAAAGCACTTGTAGCTCAGATCAGATCTTGATTTTCTACCAGTGTTATTTACCAATAACACTTATGCTACCAGGATGACAATAACAACAACAACAAAACTCTCAAACATAACCACATGGCACTTCATAAAAGGAAGTGCCACCTATCATTAGGCAAAAGGGGATCTAATGACAATGGACATGGAGAAAGCTGAGATTAGCCAACAGCTTCCTTGCCTAGGTTTTCACTGGCAACTATTCCCACGTCGCACTGGGTAAGATGACACCTTTTTTTCCCCAAAAAATCTGACCTGTCTGGCACTGTAACAACTGACTTAATTTGGCATAAAGAGAAAGATTTATGATCTTGTGTCCTTGTAGGTAAATGTGTTCCTAGAGTGTTCTCTGTTCCTAAAAAGGATGACAGGACAGGCTGACTGTGTGCATTACCTGAACAACCTGCTTCATACCCACCGGACTCTCCACACTCCCAGAGAGACCAAAAACTCTTTCAGGTTTGTCTTTTTCACTCCATTCACAGCACTGCCCTCTCCCTGGGTTTTCCTACTGCTGCTGAGACCCTTTCCCGAAAACTATCGCTGTGGTAAAGAGCTTGGCCAAGAAGCTTTGAGCAGATGGTGGTATGATTCTTCTTAGACATATGTGCTTTCTGTAAGAACTTCTAGGGCAATGGAACCACCCACTGTGGATCACCAGGTTCAAGATCATCTAAGGAACCTGAAGGTGCACAAGTCCATGGGTCTGGATGAGATGCATCCAGATCCTGAAGGAACTGGTGAAGGAAGTAGCTAAGCCACTATCCATCATGTTTGAGAAGGTGTGGCAGCTCAGTGAAGTTCCCACTGACTGGAAAAGGGAAGTAAGGAAGACCCAGTGAACTACAGGCCAGTCTGTCTCACCTCTGTGACTGTCAAGATTGTGGAGCTCCTGAAAACTATGCCAAGATACATGGAAAACAAGGAGGTGTTGGTGACAGCCAAGATGTCTTCACTCAGGTGCCTGACAAATTTGGTGGCCTTCTACAATGGGGTTACAGCATTTGTGGATGAGGGGAAGAGCGACTGACATCAGGTACCTGGATTTGTGCAAAGCATTCGACACCATCCTGCACAACATCCTTGTCTCTAAATCGCAGAGACATGGAGTTGACAGACGGACCACTACGCAGGTAAGGACTTGATCTGATGGTTGCACTCAAAGAATAGCAGTCAACAGCTTCTCTGTCAGGGTGCTGAGGCACTGGCACAGGCTGCCCAGAGAAGCTGTAGCTGCCCTACCCCTGGAAGTGTTCAAGGCCAAGTTGGACAGGGCTTGGAGCAACCTGGTAGAGTGGAAGGTGCCCCTGAACATGGCAGGGGGGTTGGAACTAGATGGTCTTTAAAGATCCCTTCCAACCCAAACCATTCCATGATTCCAAGATACTCACTTGCCCTTGCTGGCCAAGTTATCCAAGCAGGTTTTTATGTAACTTTTGTAATAATCAACTTGTTCCCCATAAAAAGTAGCTTTGGAGTTCAAGGCACTGTATGTCTGCTGCAGCTTCACCAGCTCCGCCTTTCTTCTCTGACGGTATCTACGCTGATTTCTGATATCCTACATCACAGAGAAAGACAGGCTGAGTCTCAACACTAATTCCAGCTCTCCAGTTGCTAAGGACCAGAGCATATAGTGTTTGAAACACACCATTTGATTTTGTTTAGTCTTGCTTCATACTATAGGCTTAAGCACTCAGATGCACTTGCCCCGATTTAAGCATCACTGCTCCTTCTGTGACGGCTATTTGTGGAACTAACCAAACTCTACACAGCAGTGTATTTCAACTTCTTGGTGCTTTCTCAAACTTCAATGCTGTCCTAGTTGCAATGACTAGAGCAGGCACAGAGACTACATGATCTAAATCATTTTTGCCACCACTGAGCAGGGAAAGTATCTTACAAATCGAACACTATCATAGCAGTGCACAGATGTCATTATTTTTGTTAGTCAGCCATCTTCAAGCATCAGTTGACTTAATACCTGAACAAAAAATACCATGTGTTCATTGACTGCTATTTAATTTTTATACATATTATCCACAGTACGATTAATTCCAATCAGATCTCTGAAAGTGATTACTCAGTCAGTTTACTTACACAACATTTCCCAAACAGTTTTTCAGTAAATGTGATGTAAAATGCATTGTAACCATAGCAATGTACAACAGCAGTACAAGTTTTTCTCTGTTCAACCCTCTCTTTATTGTTCAGGTATTCTTGAATGGGTACATGTAAATAAAAATAACGGTTAGGTTGTCTTACTACTAAGGGCAAAACTTCCTTGTGTGACCAAGCTTGTAGAGGCAATTCTTACATTAGTAACAAGGGGCAGGAAAAAAGATAACACATCAGCACTACTTCTCCAAGCTATAAAGCTTTTCCTTAAAGCACCTGAGAAACTGGCAACACAGTCATTTGAGAGAATAGAAATGTCCTATAAAAATAAAGGACTTCCCAGATGCCAAGAGATGGAAACACTGCACCATCAGGTAGGCTTTGTGTCTACAAATCAGCTACTACAAACCTTACTCCTCCTGAAAACTCACACCAGCTTCACAATGCTGCTGACTGCGGGAAAACTCCACTATGCTAACTAGGAACCCACCAAATGGCATACCTTTGCAATGTCATTGATTAGTTCCTGGTATTTATTTTTGGCATTCACTGTCCCCAGTTCTGTCAACTTCTTCAGCCCTGCCTTGATTTTATCCTTTTTCTCTTGAAGATTCAAGTTGCTATCTTCCTTTACAGAGACAGATTTTTTCATCTTATCCGGAGTTTTAGCATCACGAATGGCTCGTTTCTGCATGGCTCTGTGATGTTCCGCTTCCTGGAAAAAGAAAAGAAAAAAACTCTAAGTTCAAAAGCAGATCAATATTAAGGTGACAAAGAAAGAGAAACAGGTTGTCTGACCTCTGGCATAACACAGCAACTGTTTGCTTGGGGTTTCCCGTACTCACTCCAAATATTTTGATTAATACATTCCACACATGGCAACCAGCAGAAGCCTACCTGCCATTTAAAATGGTCCTCTAGATAAACAGTTTCTAGCAGCTACCAGAGGAGTAAGATGCACAGATATTAATTACTTCCATTATATTCCTTCTTATTATTGTTACAATCTGCTCCACCATCAGTAGAGACAGCTTTACTACAATATATAAATGGAGATTCCCATGTATACCCACATATATCTAGATGGATGATGACTTCCTAGTCTAAAACCAATGCAGATAAACAACTTCTTACTTGCTCTGAGGTAGCTGTAGTTTCCAAGATTTCAGTCAGCATCTCCCCTGGTTGGAAGCGGATTACATCAACAATTAAACGTTTTGTGCTGCCAAGAAATCAAGGAGAATAGGAGACAACACTTTAAATAGAAAGACCTTCAATAATGTTCTATTCTGCAACAATATCCATGTTACTCATTTACCTAAAGTCAGATTATCACTGGATGAGCACTCAGGTAGTCACAGGCTAAACCAGACCAGAACCTTGAGGAGCAGTTTACTTTTTTGACAGTGCATTATTGGAAACCACTTTCCCGAAAGGTTCCTCTATGTAATACAGAGGATTTGCTCCCCAGTGCTCCCTCAAACAACAAGGATGTTACCCCATATATGCCAAGGTAGCCCCAGTACTGCCAAGTGGACCACAGAAGCTGCATTCAGGGGGAAAGATAAAGCAGGCAGCAGCCACAGCAAATCTGTGCAACCAGAAAAGATCTGTAATACTATCCTTCCAGAAGTGCACCTTTGTGCTTTGTAATGGGTATCACAAAACTCCAAAGGATTATTTTCTTATGCACACCGTAATAGAGACAAGATCCCTGAGTCCAATCTGGTGATAGGTAGGGTCATTCCTTGACCTCAGCTGAGATTTAACTGCAGTCAGTGCCCACTCCAAGGCATTTCTGTCCTTGAGCCATATGATGAAACTAAATAACATCTTCAGTACTTTGCAATCAGGCTGGAATTATTTCTGGCATGACACAAAATGCATCACATGCACACCTTCCTCATCATCCACAGCTTCAGATAACTACTAGTGCATTTGGTGAATCTTTACTTTTGAAATAAATGACACCTTGTTCTGGTGGGTGGGAAAATACTGATGTATCTTTCAAAAAGTTCAGTTAAAGTTATTTCTGGAGACACAGTTTTCTTCAGGGAGACTGCTGGTCTGTCTAGGGCAAGTGCAAGCTGACCTGAAGAATTCTGAATTAACTATCTAGCATCTGAGCGGGAAGGCACCAGAGCAGGTAAATATGCATCTGAATGTCAGGTTGCTGCTCTATACATCTCAGCAATAGGGATTTGCTTCAAACTGGCAGTCAATATTAGTATAAAGTTCTACAGAATTAAGATTCTGGCTATAATGAAATCCCTGACAGTCCATTGATCTCTTTCCATTAGGCTAGTAACACCTACATCTCTCAAAAAAACGATATTAGTCTTCATCTATTAAAAGTCATGTCACAGCACCAAAAAGGAAATGGCTACAAGCTCAGTGTATTTGGACTAACAGTCCCACATTTGTTTAAATTATGCCTCGTTTCTCTTATTTTTGCAAGCAGATTAGCTGTAAAGTTCTGCTTCCTTCTTCTTTTGAGAAACATACCAGGTAGTTTCCTGTTACTTACTTCAACAGAATTGTCCTCGCATCCATCTCTGCGTTCTCATCACCAGGAACATCAAATTTATTAGTAAGTGTGAGAGAAACCTCAGTCTTTGCTAGCATTTCCCTGTTGGGATCATTAACATTGCCAGACCCGTCCCCTGCCAAGCAGAAAGAGTTCATAGGTTAAATCACATTCTTTACTTTCTTCACTGCTAGAGCTTTATAACTCTTCCCTACGTTACAGTTCACAGAAAAACTAAACTGTCTCCTATACTGCCAAAAGGATACTTCAAAAGCCAAAAACAACTTCTAAAAGACATCACCTTCAATATGCTAGAGAACAAATCTTCCGAGCTAAGAGTTAAGCCCTTGTTGGCAACCAAGCCTGTAATCTTCTATGAAACAAAGTAAGCTATCCCATCAAAAACAAACCTTCTTGCTCCAATTGTGTCTGAGTTTTCACCAGAACAGTTGTTAGGAGGTTTCCCTCTCTTTTTTCAAAGGGCTGCAGAAAGATTAAACTCTGACATATTAACTGCAGCAATACCATGCACACAGGAGAAATGAAATGGGCAAGGAAGGCAAGTTCTAGCTAAATCCAAGGTCTAGGTTAGCTCAGGTAACATTTCTTCTGTTCTGTTCTTTGCTAGTGCTTGGAAGAAAATCTGCTAGCAATCATTCCTCTAAAAGGTTCCAACCTTTCCCATCAAGCAACTTCAAGGGAAGTGTTTTGCTGCCAAAGTATCCTCACCAAACACTCTGCCTGTTCACACCCCTCCTTGCTGTTTCAAACTTCAAATAGTTGCAACAAAAAAAACAAGGAAAAAGAAAGATTTCTGCATCTTTCCAGGTATTTGTTACATCCTGAAGCAGTAAACTATGGCTCAGGTTTCGAGAAGAGTTTCACATATTAATAGCCAGTTCCTTCTTCCCCCAACCAGAAGAGTTCATAATGTGCAGAAAAAACTCTAAAGGAGGGGAAAAAAGTTACTTGTCCATGTGCCAAAGAACCCTAAAGGAACACATGCCATTTAGTACATTTATTACTGCATTCTAAAAGGAATACCTACAGACTTTCAGAGAATCTTTGCAAACAAGCTGGAACAGGGACACAAACACAAAGAAATGGAACAAAGAAAATACGTCAAAATATCTGTCTGTCTTCTAGAAACTTCTAGAGTGGGGTGAGGTGGGTGGACAGAAGCGAAAGAATCCCTGCATTTTTTCAGGGTAATAAATTCTGCAGCCAGAGAGAATACACTGCAGCAAATCTGCTGCTACTTTTTAGAGCACGTCCTCCCAAATGACCTGTGATGATTCCCTTTATACTTTACAATTTCTTTACTGTACTTTAAATCATTAAGGCAGCATCACCTATTTCTTAAATAGAGTAAACTAGACTACCTATTAAGGACTCAATTGTAGGAACTTCTCCAAGATCATCCAGCAGCTCATGAATTGGATCATTGTGCTCAGGAGCAATTGCATCTTGATGGTCTAAAAGCAACTAGGTGAACAGAAAAACAATTATGTTGTTAACAGTACATCCTTTTCTACACAGTAAAATTACATTACTTTAACTACATTATCTTTCAGAAAAATAAAAATTCTTACTTCACTGAACTAACTCCAAAGCAGCAATATCAAAGATGTGCCATTATCACATACTGAAATGCTTTCAAACGAAACTTAGTGAAGCCATAATTAAATGACTTGATTCTATAAAACAACAAGCCGTCACACACTACAACCAAAAGACAACTTTCTGCCTTGTATTTGGTAACTTTGTGTTTCAGCCAGAGGTAGCATTTTCTTAGCAAGCACAGCTTAGAAGGAGCAACTGTGACTAACATATACTTACAGTGTGTGTATTGATGATTTCACCAATAGAAATATAAATAACTGGTTTAGTGAGAGTCACCAAGTCAGAATATTCATCAATATTAAATTTGTCCTGCAATTCAGGAACCTCACCAGCAGCCTGAAAAAAACGTCTTCCAAACAAAGGAGGAGAGAAAAACAGTCAGTATGACTCTGAGTGACATGGTCTATCAACAGCATTAACTGCCCATGATAACCTCAAGCACAGTCTCTCTCCTTTAAACTATGTTACATCGTAGTGTACGGTTCAGTTTAACACATCAGAAGCAACACAGCAAATTCAGTTACTGATACTGGCCATGTTGACATTCAGTCATTTTCAGAATTCACAGGACTAGTCTATGGTTTCAGTGATGTTGTTCACACATCCTCCTGCCTTCACTGCATTATCGCCCCTTGGCCCTAGGAACCTCTGGTTAGTTTTCTTCCAAAACACAAGAGGTATAAGATAAGGCTTCTTAAACAAAAGCTTACTTCAACTGCATGAACAGCTAAATGCCAACCTGCTTTATTCCTGAGCACCACTGGACTTTGACATGTAAACAGGGTTCACATGGGACAGAAGAAGGTATGCCCACTCTAGTTCTCCATGGCCAAAGTAAGACACTAAGTAAGTGCAAAAGCAACCTTTATTCCGGAAACTCCTAAATCAAAACACTTGACTTTGCAATCTCATAACCACAATATTGCTCATAAATTCCAGGTACATGTCTTATCTGCCATTGCCACTGATGCTTACGGCAGTCTGGAATGCAATCTTTTATTTTTAACAGACTGCATATTTGGCAAAGAGAATTTATCACACTGAAAACTCATTATTGCCCCTTTATATCTGCCAATGTTACCCTCTGCCAAGCTTCCAAATTTCATTGACTAAGGTCTCCTACCTGAATTTCTGGTATGACTGTGATAGATATTCATTAATGATGCTTAGGTGAGCATTGTCTCCCATGAACATCTTATTGGACGCAGCATGCTGCAGCATCTTTGCAATGGAGCCGAGGTTTCGGCGTTGATCTGTGGTCAGCTGACCTCCAGCTGAAAGGTCAATAATGTCAAACGCATCTGGAGCAACAATGGCTGGATTCATGTAGCGATAATAGAGTAAGTTGCCAACAATCTAGGAAAAGTTGAGTAAAGACGAAATGCATCAATGAACAATCGTACAGGATGCAACTGAATTTTATTGAAACTACTCTGTGCTTTGATAAATTATTTTCTTGTAAGCCAGAAGCCCCTTTCCAAGACAAAGGTTCTGCCATGCTGCTGTAGAGAAGCACATACCATCTCAAAGAATCTACAGCATAAAAAAAATAAATCATTAGGATGCAATAGGACAGTCAACACGAGGAAAGACTGAGCACTACTAGGCACCGGACAACACAGCAGCAGATATCCCTATGCATAAAGACTTAGAACTCTAACTCATAAAAATGTATGAACAGGAGATATTACAAGTTACCAATGGACTACTGGTATGAGCACAAGACAGTCTATCAGGAGAATTAAATGTAATTGAGTCAGTCTAACAGAGGACAGAACGGCCACGGTATGGAGGCACCTGATAATGCAGTTTCAATATGCAACAAGAGGTAATTCTTAGGGAAGCGTGCAGCATTGGCTGCCATCTCCGACACGGCAAAAACAGTGAGGAAGAATGGCACACCAAGAAGCTAAACTGAGTAAATTACTTTTCACTCCTTCTCCAAAGCCCTTTTCTCTTTCAGAATAATTGTTCTGTAAGCCAGCAACACTTTCAGGCACAGACCCCCAGTTAATGACAGTAACTGTGAAACCATTTAAATCTACAGGTAAGAAAATCAGAAGTACAGAAGATGAATGACATCTGATGCTTCAAAATCCAATTTACCTAGTCGAATGTGAGCAGCAATAAATTTCAAGGAACTACAAATAAAGATACCACATTATCCATATGCTCACAAATATAATTCTAACCTGTATTTGATATTTTGTCAAAAGTAATTCCAGTAATGAAAAGGAATAACCCAACATGCTGAGTTAAAGTGACAGTTCTCACACCACACGCCCATTTGCAGAAGGCCAGGTCACTGAATCTTGGGTTCGCCTGCTTGCCGCGTGACTTAAATGCACAGAAGAGATCGGGGTCTGAACAAACAGCTGAAAACAGAGAAAAAATCTACACATTGCTAAGCAGTCCCAGAAACTAACACCTGCTTTCAGTGAGGTCATGTTTTTGACAACTGTTTCATGCAAGCCCCTGCTGTACTCTCCCAGATTATGGTCAGGGGATGATATCAGTCAAAGCTGTTTATTACCAGTAATAAGAAAAAACATCTGTGAAAGAAACTGAATTAATAACTTCTGACCTTGCAGGGCAAAAAGAACAGTATATTAAATTGGTATCTTTGGTTGCTAAAAAAATCTGCAAGTTGTTATTGCACGCAACTGCAGTTTGGCTTTCGCATGGACAGTTACATTGTTTCCATTAGAATTAACAAAAACTGCAGTTTTCCACCTAAATTTACAGATGGAAGAAATTAATTCACCTGCATAGAAAGAATCGATGTCTCAGAATGGGAAAGCACAGAACTAGAAGAGAGAAGAAAACAGCATTCAGATTGGTAATTATTTTGTAATGAAGTAGAGGCAGAGAAGTTTAAAGAGACGTTGTCGAGTATTCTAAGAACCAAACTTTGTTGTATTAACAAGTATAGCATTCGTGGGCATAAAGGCCTTCACAATTACCAAAAGCCATAAAACCAATGCAAATTCAATGAAAACCCCAAAGCTATACTCATCTGAGAGTGCCTACTGTTAGGATCCTTTTAGTTCTCCAAACCTACTGAAGTGCAAAGTACAAAACTGACTAGACATTCATGAGAAGTGAGTCTCTACATATGGCTGTTAAAATATACTAGTGTGCTACAGACAGGTTTTTTAACTTGTCTCTTTAAGAAAGGAGCAGCTGGCTGTGACAATAACTGCAAAACCAAGGTTTACTTTCTATGAGCAACAGTAACCCAAGTCAAGAAACCTAAAGGACCAAATGCCCAAGACACTAAAAGCAAAGCAGAAGCAATAGGACACCTCCTTCTAAACAATGTGTTATATGTCAGATGATGTATATGAAGCTAACATCGAAAAGGCCAATGTGAAATATTTTGTATCTGTAGAGGTAAATAAATAAGCTTTATAGAGGTTTACATGCACTTCTCTCCACACAGACACCCAACAAGACAGAAGAATTAGTCGTCCTTGCCACAGCCAATTTGGCTGACAATTATTGGTAAATGTGTGCAGCCCCTCACCTTCAGCAGCTCATCCTCGCCAGCATCAGGAAACTTCTCATGCAGGGAGTCTTTAAGGACCTTGGCAATGAAACGCATTCCATAACTTTGACAGAAAGAAAAGCTCAAATAAGACTGCTGCAAGCATGAATCCATCAAAAGCTTCTCAGAGGTAAGGAACACTGTGGTACATCAGACTCACGGGATTTTGTCCAGTGAACTAACAATGGCAGACAGGAACTTGTCTGTCACTGTCCTCATGTTTCTGACTGAGGCATCCAGGCGTGTCCTCACCTCTTCATGACTTAGAGCTTGTTCAGGTGTAACATCATATGGCAGTTTGCTATTTGAAAAAGTCAAACACAGAAAGGTGAAAGTTACCCAGGCTAACACATTTCAAGAATTTACAGCTTGACACAGAAACAAATTTATATTCACTTCACTGCCAAGAGCTGTGCACTGTCTTTAATTAACCTTTTAGACACCATGAGAGCTGAAGATTTTTTGCTTTTACTTCCTCTACTTTCCCTTGCAAAGGCCACTGCAAGAAAAGACTCAGCTAACTCAAAACGGAATCTTTCTTACAGCACGCATACTAGGCAAAAAACCCACCACCTGTAACAAACAGTGGTACTTCAGACTGCAAATAAACTGATGAAAAAGCAAGCTATTCATTGGAGTATTAAGATGACAAAAACATGAGACAAACCAGAAGCAAGAATAGCATTCATAAAAGCAACATAATAAGCTATTGGTGGGAAACAGTGCAAATGAACAGTTGCATTTTCTCCATCAGCTGAAACTACTGCATGGTATTCCAGTGAACACAGACAGATGAAGCTGGTAATTCATAAAAGTGTATCCTAAATCTCAGGTAAAGAGAAGAACCTGAACACACGCACCTTGGCCTGCATTTTTAACACGTACAGAATTTTCCACCAAGTGTATAAAGACACATGACTGCAGATTGCTTAGAATGGGGAAACTCACTCATCTGCACAGCTTTCTTTTTTTAAAGCATGTTAAAAAAACACCACAATAGAAACCTTAAGTTCTAGCAAATCACAAGGATAGGAAGAAAAAGAAACCAGAATGACACAAAAACACCCAGCAAAATACAACTGTCATCAGTGGCTTATATTAATTAGAACTCTCCTTCAGCAAAAGAGGTTTCGTTGACTTGCAAATAGCACCTGTTTGCACAGGCTATATATATACAAGCCGAACATGGACCGACCCAGACGCAACTCCCAAATACATTTTCTTACCATGACCTCATTTAGGTTAGAGGGCATCTCATAGCTAACTGTTAAGTCAATACAGGAAAACACCAAAGAGCATTTCTTCTTCCAGCTCTGAACTACATTCCTTTTCAATCCTCTCAGTACCATCGGCAGAACGTGATCTTTCGAACCCTCAGATGAAAGCCGACTCGAGGAGACGGAAAAGCCGGGATCAGCTGGACAGACGCATGCAGTAAAGCCAGGGACAGTTCTGAACGACTAACCGGCCAATGCAAAGCAGACAAGCAATGTTTCTAAAAACACAGTATTTACAGGTCCCATACCTGGCCTCTCCAGTTTGAGACTCCATCTGGTTAACCCAAGACTTGTAAATATCCACTGGATCAGTTTTGATATTAAGTGATTTGTCATCGATGATTTCCTTCACAACCGGTGCCAGGATCTGCCTCAGGGCATTCTGACCACGGGCACCACGGTTGAAACTTACCACCATTTTAATAACAGTAGGATTCCCAGTCACAATTTCATGTATCTGGTCTACTTTTGATCTGAAGAAGAAAGAAGCTACATGAAGTATCAGGTATGCCTAACTGTCAGCATCTACATTTCCCTGGACTACTATTCTGAGCATAAATTTAGGAAAACAAAAAGCTCCTCCAGAAGTTATTTGTTTTAGGGCAACAGACTACCTTCATGCTTTTTAAAAAGCATTCCTGAAAATGCTTAAAGAGTAGTTCCTCAAAAATTTTATTGTGCATTTTTCCTTGCAGCAAGTTGTGCTGCTCTGAATTGTAAAGAACTGGTGATATAACACCAAAAGCCTAAGGCCTGACCAATCTAACAAAACGTGCCAGAGGACAGCCAGAGTTTCCAACACTGACAGGAAACAGAAATGTCAAACAATAAATGCTCTTGGTTTCAGACTCATCAGCTTTTGAAAACCCAGAGAGCTCAGATTTAGTTCTCTCCCTGGCTTGTAAAGCCTGAGTTTGCAGTTTGTTGGACATGCTTATAGTCCAGCATGGGAGAACTGAGGTTGGATGGAATTTTAGCGTGACTTTGCATCAGATGAAAAGTAACTGCCATGTTGAGCAGTGAAATCTTCACTGAAGTAAAAAGCCCTCATCCTCAATGGATATACTTGATTCACCTTTTATAGACTACATTAACAGATAGGAAATAACAAGAGGACAATGAAGGGACAGATTAGCGTTATCTGCATATTTGCATGAGACTTAACACGAAAACCGACGCAAATGGAGAAATCGCCAAAACTGATTCAACAGCCAGAATGTGCCACGTGCTACTACATACTTGATCTCTTCCTGCAACGCCGTTCGGAAAAGTCGCAACAACAGGTATTCCTCTCTTTGATTGGATCCATAGTTATACAGCGTGAAGATAACTGAATCCATGAACTTTGTAGATTTGTTTTGAGGCATCTGAAAAATCAGCTTGGCCAGGTAGGTTGGGTTAGTCTACAACAAGAAAAACTACATGGTGTGCATGTCCACAATGGCGTCACTAAGAACTAAGGTGGCTCAAAACAGTTGCTGGTTGAACTTGATAATCTTAAAGGTCTTTTCCAACCTTAATGATTCTATGAAAACTACAGTGCATAAGCAAAGACTGTGCTAAGACATATAAACCTTTATGACAAGAGGTTACTGAGCAGCGTACAAAGTTGCTTACCTGAAGCAGGTAGAACAGATGTTGATAAGCTTCCAATTTTTCTCTCTTCTCTTTGCTCAAAGCTTTCAAACCTCCCCTTTGTTTGCTCAGCATCATCATGTCAGAAAGCTGCTCCTTGTTCTTCTTGGTTAGTTTTTTGCTATGAGAAACAACATCCTGGAAAGAAAGAATAGGTACAGATTCTGCCTTATAAAGCTTCTAACAGGCAATATTGGAAAACAGTTGCATCAAAGAGCCCATTTCTCTTGGATGTGGAAAGGCAGGGTCAAGCTATGCCTGGGGCTATTAAAGTGAAGCATTATTTGCTATAGCAGCAGTTTCTCTGACTGGAAGTATATGTTCTGCTTTGTCTCTGACTTCCTAAATTTGCCTGAAACCCTAGAAGGGTTAGTCACTCTCAGCAATCAGAGCTGGTAGCACCCTGAAGATGCTTGAAAATGTTTTCCTTTTTTTAAACTGCGCTTACAACTTGAAAATCCTGTCCCACACTGAATTAACTTGAGATTTAACACTGGGAGGAGCCTAGTGTAATGCAATCCAGGACCACATGAAAAGCTGACCAGAACTTCAGCTTGAAGAAAAGGCAGTGCTCTATGAGCAAGAGCCTTTTTTTGTTCTTTAAATCACACCAGCCAAGTGATAGAGAGGGCTTCCTTTAACCAACAAATCACCAAGTAGCACAAGTGTGTCTCCTGTCTCCAAAATCACCCACCTCATTACAGCCTTCTGGCATGTGACTTGTTTAACCACAAAGGAGCAACAAAACATAGCCTTTAAACACAAAATCTGTTGCATTTGTTAGATCAAGATAGTCTGGGGTATGTTTGCCTTTTTTAGCTTCAGATCTTGTTCCTTCTCCTCCTACAGTTTTCTTTCTAGGGATACATCCTACATTAGTGGAATGGACTAAGAACATACAGAGAGTACGAGTGCTAGTCTGGGGCAATGTTTTCTACTGGGCCTAGAGCTCTCCATGCTAACTACCACTGGGCTCAATTCACTCTGTATCTGGTCTCCCATCAGCACATTTCTTACCTGCAGTGTAATTTTGTTTTTCACTAGCAGCCCAATTTTGATGTCCATGAGATTGAGGTCATTTTCCAGTTGCTGATTGGATCGGATCAAGGTTACAACTTCCTCACGCAGTTTCATTAACTCAAGCTCCTCCTGAAAATCTTGGTCACTCTGATCGAGCAAGTGGACAAATTTCCGAACCACGGCCATAGGTGGGTTTTCAGCGTTAACTTAAAATAGGCAAGAAAAAAGAAAACATCAGGGGACGACAAACAGAAGTAATACCTTATTTATGTTTAAGCAGCACATCAAGGAGCAGCCAAAAAAAAAATTAACCCCACCATGTCTAAACAGTTTCTTATATTTTGAATTTCTTGTTTTGAGAAAATCTTAAGGGAAGCAAACAGCAAAGAACAAAGTCAGTATCAGCATACCATAGCCCACACCAT
>NW_008693292.1:0-12471 GCF_000695815.1 Acanthisitta chloris | reverse complement strand
GCAGGAAAAGCAACAGCTAGAATCAAGTTTTTCTTCAGCCGCCTCAAGAACTACCTACTCTACACACTGTCCTACCAACTTCATCCTGATCACTCCTCAAAACTGTCTTGATGTTATAGATCACACAACCAACATCATCATGCTGGTTGATGAGAAGCTCGACATGACCTGCAGCCCAGAAAGCCAACTGAGCTGCATGGAAAGCAGTGTGGCCAGCAGGTCAAGGGAGGTAATTCTCCCCCTTCACTCCACTCTCATGAGACCTGACCTGGCGTACTGCATCCAGCCTGGGGCCCCCATCGTAAGAAGAACGTGGAGCTGCTGGAGTGAGTCCAGAGGAAGGGCTACAAAGATGATCAGAGGGCTGGAGTATCTCTCCTATGGAGAAAGGCTGAGAGAATTGGGGAATCTCTTCTATGATTCCATGACCTCTTGCAAACAGAGATTCGAGCCAAATCAGTTTTGTCCTCTTGGCAATACTTACTGAGTGTTTTGTAGTCTTCACGTGCTTTGTTTGCTCGGATAAAGGCTTGAATTTTTACAACGTCATTTATCTAGGATTTAAAAAACAAAAAGGCACTTGACATCACTCCGGAAAGAGTACAAAAGTTAGGTACAAAATATATTTAACAAGATGGCCTCTTACATGGTTTCTGAAATACTGCAGACGATCTCTGTAACGTCTTCTGGCTTGATACATCCTGGTCATTGACTGAATCTATTGAAGAGTAACCAAAACACTCAGATAAAAACCTTTCCCACAAAGTTCACTACCCAAAAGGTTTACCAAGAAAGTCTGCAGGAGCCTGCACTACCTTTACTACTTGGTCCTTTTGTGCTCGCAGGTAATCCAAACGGATTTGGTATGCCTTTCTTTGCTTGTAGCCACGCCACTGAGACTGAAAACAAAACAGGCATGCTCACTTTAGTTTTCTAATTAAAGAGAAATAATTACAAATCTGAGCTTCTTTCTGTTCTTCAGCTTCTAATTTCCCTTTTGGCTAAATAAAACATGGAGACATGCTTATCTTATCAAGAGATATAGTTTGTGAAGCATTAACTATTTCCCTACTGTAATCATGAGAGACTTGAAATTATCCCATGAAGAGCCAGGGCCGTCTGAAGTACAGCTAGGGATCAAGGACACAAAAACAGTCAAGTTGACAGAAACTGTTGTACGTGAGGATCATGTGCTAAATGCTGCTGCTGGTGAGAACAGTGATGTGACACACGGTGTGGCTCATGGGGATGTCCTGTGCAGACCTGAGAGTTGGACTGAAGGATTCTTGTGGGTCTGTTCCAACTCTTGAATAGTCTGTGATCCTGTGAACATTTTAAGCCTTCAGAGAAGACTTGCTGCTATCAACACTTGGAAAAGATGTTAGGCAAGGGCTGAGCTGGGTGTGGTTTGGGGGGTTTTATGTTGGCTTTTTTTAAACATACAGGAGATCACGTGCTACTGAGGCAGAAACAAATAACAATGTTAACAGGCTGCAAAATACCTATTTCATGTACATGCATTTCAGCTAAAAGACCACTGAAAGATTTTTATTTTTTTTTGCTGTCCTGTAAATGTCCTGTAATGCTGAATTATCCCATCATCTCTTTCAGGTCTTCAATCCTGCAATCCTCCAAATCCCTGGACAAATTTGAAGAGTACACAAATCTTACTCAGGAATACTGAAAACCATGTTGTTTCTCTTGAACTCATGAGGAATCAAAGCAGCAATCCATCTCATGGTATCATCACTAGCAAGACATACAACACACTTCATATTGCCCTATTCCCAAAACACTGAAACCGGTAACAAAATTATAGGTAAAGCTTCCTAAAGTAAGTTTTTCTCTCTCCAATTCTACGTGAGAACTATTGATTAAATACGACACATAAAAGCAAATAATACACCAAAAGTCTTTGGGAGAAGGAAAGGCTTTTAGATAATTTAAAAAACAAGTCAAAGACAATTGTGTGCTGGAACTGCTTCAACTGAACAAAAACTCTCACACTGCCTGTGTACAGAAAACAATTGCGGAGTACAAGTTTAAAACATAACTAAAGGATATCATTACCTGAATGCAAGTGATTGCTGGGACTTGCTTCTTCAAAAAATTCATTCTTGAGTTGAATTCCTGGCGAACAAGATACCCTCGACAACAAGCCTGAAGTTTCATAATCAGGGTCTCATTGGCCAGCCACAACTGCTCTCGGTTGTATGCCGCAGTGACTCCAGATATGGTGCTCTGCAGTAACGGTATAACAGGAAGAAGCGCCAGAAAAAGGAAACAGTGATACAAGAAAAACGATGTTACATCAGCTTTCCATATTGTGTTTAAGAGAAACTTTCAAGCTGCCTTCCAATAAACAGCAACACCATGGACCTGTACTCTTTTAGTGACACGACAAATCCTTCTGAAATGGGACAAGGAGTCTTGACACACATCATCTGATGCTGCCCAGTGAAACAATGAGTTACTAAGGTTGTTAACATGACTATGGCACTGAAGCATTCTATCTTAGAGCTGCATTAAGGATGGGAATGGTGGGAACGTCCACTTTTCATAGGAAGAGCATGTGTTATCTACCCTACCTGTATCTCCTCCCGTGACAGCTGTGTGTCATTTTGCACAAATTCCACTGGTTCGTCCCATCCTCCCTCTTTGGTCCGCAGGTTATGATAATAATGATAGCCTCCTCTCACCCAGTGTTTCACCCATTCACTGCCATTGCTCCCTAAGAGCAGAAAATGCAGTGTAATTCTCAACAACAGACAAATTATTTATCTTTCGTGCAGATAAATGTTACAACTAGAAAATCTACATTACAGATGCTTCTTCCTCCAAGCAAGAGAAAGAATGTTTCCAAGTCCTTAAGGAACTCATATGAGACCTACCTAAACACAACACATTCTCCAAGTGGAGAACATTATACTGTTTACACATTCTTTTAAAACCCACACCCACAGTTCACAAAGCAACCGCAATGGCCACCTCTAACACGACTTCTCAGGGGCTTTTTTACCTCTGGTTTCGATTCCACATACAATAATCTTCCATTTATTTCACTAAGCAGTGTACCTGCTGCCAGTTTTCTTTTCTTGACTTCGGAGAGCTCTTGCTGGTATGTCTCAGCACATTCAGGAGTGACTCCATATAGCCCAACATCAGGTGAACGCAAGGCACTCAGGGTCTGGCTAACATCACCATGATCTACTGCTTCATTAACAGCCAGAATTCCTAAGGAGACTTGAATAACACCAGGAAGCAGGTTAGCTTGGCATTCTGGGGCTCAGTGACTCACTGCACCCACAGAATGACACAACAGAGCAAGGCAACATGAACACACCCTTATAGCTGGGGTGTATGTGTGAGACACAAATATTTAAGTGCATATAAACATAAAATATAAATAAAAATCAATCAGACAACTTGCAGTATAGAGGCCTCTTCAGCACAGAGTGTCCAACAATATGTAGTACTGCACCTGACAATGCATGACTTGTGTGCCCCAAGTCCCAGTATGGTGCTGATTTAGCACCAGCATTTGTCAACAACACACAAAGTTACAGCTCTCCTCTGGCATCTGTTTTAGTTCATGCATCTTCTGGCAGAGCCAGTCACAAGTCAAAAGGGGCTATTTCAACAACTAGGACCACTACCCCTAGTGAAAAAAAGCATGGAGTAGTTTGCCAGTAAGTCAAAAACCTCACCAGGAAAAAAAAGGAGCAGAGGAAGAGAAAAATAACAATATGTTATTCCAGAGCTACTCCAGAACTGCAACTCAAATACAAACATAATCACAAGAGCACAACATAGCCAACATGAATTACAGTAATTTTTAGCACTAGGCACACTGCAAATATGTCTTTTCCTACATGGACAGATATGGGTTTCTGAAGATCTTTTCAAGCTTAATGGCACATCCTGCTTTTGACCAAATTTTTATTCATTCAAGCCGCTGCCTTGCTGAAGTGCTTGATGGGTGGGAAAAAGGGTGAATGAATTGCACTGGAATTGCTGCTGGGAACGAAGAGTAAGATGAATAGGTAAAAGTTCTGCCCTAATTCCCCCAGCTCTTTTTTATTTTGGCAGTTGACAAGGGAATTCACTGACTACATGTCATTTAAAACAACTAAACTAGACCATGGAGTTAGACAAACTCATTGTGTCATTGGCCAAAGAGTTTTTCGAACATGTTGATTTTGCTCTCTTTTAAAACATCTACAAGTGAGGAATACAAATGGACAAGGCACAAATTGAAAAAAACCAAGCTCATTTCTGCAGAGAGAGGACAAGAGGAATCAATTGTGCCAGAAACTCTACATATACGATAGACAAATTCAATAAGAACTCATGTTGGAGGTCAATCTAGTTCAATTCCTTCCTCAAAGCTAGGCTACCTTCAGGGCCTCGTCCATCCACATTTGGAAAACCCTGAAAGACAGAGGTTCCACAGTGTCTCTGGACAACCTGTTTCAGAATGCACCAGAGAGATTCCACACACAAATTAAACTTTTCCATTTCCAATACGGTTGCCTGTTCAAAGCCAAATCAGAAGAGACTGACTGTGCATGTTTGGATCACTTTAAGCATCAGCCTAACATCAAACTAGAAGTTTAGGAAGTAGAACGTTTTATCAGCACACCAGGGAGGAAGAAATAGAACCAAACAAAAATGTAAGGTGACTATAAAGGGCAAAGTCAATTAGTTGACTAATACTGTACGAATCAAGCAAAACAAGAAGACAGGTAAATGCTGAATGTAATGGGAAAATTAGAATTCTAGAGTAAATGCAAATAGAACAATATCATAATTTGCAAATGTATAAAAATGAGCTCTCTGAAGCATGTGTTATCCAGCAAACAAACAGCACACATAGAGAACAGATCATTAGAACATATCAGAAGACTTTGAAAACCTCATGTTTTGTTAAAGGAAAAGGTTTTGTCAGGAACAAAATAAAACACACAGCCAAAAAACCCAACAAGTTCAATAGCAGTAATTACTTAATTGTTGCCATAGACAGAAACTACATCATTATAAAGACTGGGATGCAACGCTGGGTAGGCCAGTCCACCTGCAAACCGTGCCGAGGAGCAAAGGGAGGTACCACTGCTGTGTCATACTGGCTGGATCTGAGAAACACGCGAGCTGGTCTAGTGATGCTTGAGAGAACCGAGAAAGAACAGATGGCAATGCTCCAAAGAAAACCCCATTTCAATTGTGCATGTGAACATTCTGATGTCTAACCAACCACCCACAGACATACACAATTAGTTGCAAATGACAAACAATTTGATAGAGATTTGTCCAATCAGATAACATGGTCTAACGGTCACATGCAAAACTAGGAAAAAAAAGAGGCACATTCCCCTCTACAAAAGAAGAAATTTAATATTTGAAGAATCTGACAGTCACTTCAAATCAAGAATTACTTCACCAGAAGCCTGTAAGTGCACATGGTTTCCTTTGCCACATTTACGTGCCATTTCTAGCTCCCAACATTTCCTTAAGTAACTGATATTTGGTTGTTAATGGGGATTAACTGCAAGATTGAGCGACAATACTTACATCTCTCAGACTCCTCTGTGTCCTTGTTAGCCCTATGAATCCCACCCTGAATTTCATCTAGCCAAAGTACAGCTGTTTCATCCCGTGTGTCCTGAAGAGAATATAACACAAAAAAAAAAAAAAAAACCCACCACAGTGTGAGGAGAAAAGCATCGCTGTTTTTGCAAAGTAAAATAACCCATACTCGGCAATAGCTAATATAGTAATTTTTCATTTCGGAAGGAAAAAGAAGTATTTGTCTCCTAACTGACTTCAACACAAGAACATCATGTGCACTTGTGACTAGCAGAGACTACTATGGCATTACCAAATTCAGTACCTTCTCCCAGTCATAAACTCTTCAGGAAACAGAACAAAGACAAAATTCTATCAACGGGAACCACTCTGATAAGCAAAGAGAGCACAAGGCCAGGGACTTGGTACTGGTTAGTCCTAAAGCTGTACTAGCTAGGAGGACATGACTTCTCAGGGAGTTCAACAGAATATTACTACACAAAGCTGCCAATCCACATTTTTGTGCAGAAACTAAAAAACCTTTGCATAATTAATGTCACATAAGGCTGCTCTTGTCCCTGACCACAAAAGTTCACAGGCCTGTCCAAGCTAGCAAAGCAAAAGGCATCATATGCATTGTGGCTGGGTGTACACATACAGCAGTCAAAGCCACATTTTAAGTATTTTAACAGATTGCTTGTCAAGGAGCAGTGACCACACAGTATCCCGTATTTTGGCTGGGAAATCCAATGAGCTAATGTTCCATGTAGAAATCTGGGAAGAGGAAAGAGACAAGTGTTTAGCAAGTCCCAAAATATACATAAAAGAACAAGGATCCAGCAGTTGCCAAGCATAGCTTCTCCCCACCCACTGGTGCTTCCTGTAAGTAACAGCTGAAAGAAATGCTAGGATGCAACTGTTACCCCTCTGACAACTCTCCTCCTACAAACAAGGCACAGGAAACATTTACTTCTGGTATGGAATAATAATCGCACTGCTCAAAAGACCCACTGTTTACAGCCTTCAAGAGCTAGTGTTAAGGCCAGACTGAAAACAAACATTTCCTTACATGCATTACTAACTTGCTTAAATGATACTTCATCCAAGAGCCTAATGTGTTTCAGAGGCAGATTTCATCTGAAAGCCAGACAGTCCCACAAGAGTACCAGCAACACCAAAACTCCTGTCCAGGGAGTGGGGGAGAATAATCACTCTAACTATACTGTACTGTCTATCAGCAGAAGTCAACCCAAAGACTACCAAAACCATCTCATGCTTTTCTACAGTTTCACTGTTGCAAGTCTAACATACTCCAGGGTCTACTGGGCTTTTTTCTCTCTCTCCTCACAACATGAGCAACACGTGTCATACAGCACTCCCCATTCACATAAGCAACTGAACAATGTCTTGAGGTGAACTACAATCCCTCTTGGCCCCAAGGTACAGAAATCACGAGTTTGTAACAGTTGACTTCAGACTGTGATCACTTCCCCCACAACATTACTTTAAAATATGATCTTTCTAATCTCTAAAATTACTGCCATGCTGCTGGGAGAAGCCCTTTACTGAGCATATGCCTAAATAAGGTAATCTCACACCATATGAGAAGTTACCAGTACAGCCTGGCACAAGTTTAAACACACACTAAAAAGAATTCATTATTTCATTCTGACTCACAGGAGGAAATGCTTCAACAACAAAATGAGTTCCTGAGGAACTTTAACCCTGTCAGGGCCCTTGGAAAAGCTGCTTAAGGACTTTCATCAGAAATGCATACAGTTTTCAGCTATTGCCATGATACAGATTTACCTTTAGTCAAAATCAAACAATGTTCAACACAATCCAGATCTGTCTATGCAAAAACTGCACATTGCTATTAGAGCAATGAGCTCCACAGCATAAAAAAAGAAAATAAAACACTCTCAAGCCACTGAAAGCAGAGACAGTTGCTACTTCTTTGTAAACAGATGGGGAAAAAAAAATTGTCATATCCACACTACTCAAAAATCAGTTGTGTATGCACATGTGCCCTTGCCATCCTCCTTCTTAAACCTGTAAAATGAAACTTGCTGTTCCTGTCTCCATCTTCACCATTCAGTTAGTGAAAGCTGAAACTATGCACAAGCAGGGAGAAGCCCTTTGCTAAAACAATTGTAAGCTATGAAAGCGTCACCAGGTGAACAACAGGCATTGGAATACATTTTGCCAGTAACATGTATGTTGCTTCACATCTTTTTTCACTTAATAGATTTTTCCACTTTCAGAAACTTTCTTTTTGACACATGTAACTATGCCTATGACTACATTTAACAAATAATATTAGAAAAAAATACTTAAGCTTGCAGGAAACTCGCATTTCTAAGTTCAGAACTCCTGGAACAACCACGGTCTTGTAAAAACAGGTGATGCGTAGTATTTCCCCACAAACAAGATACATATCTCATTCATGCCTCAGGATTAGCTGTAATGAGCCACCAAGTGCATTTAATATCCTTATACCCATCTCCAAAGTTTACAAAAATTGATACTGTTAGCTGCAAGTCTCCTTCTCTCATACAGAAAGATCCAAGCTGACTGGTCAAAACCAGTGGACAGTATGCAGAATGGGCACCTCTCCACTGCCAGTCTCAACTCCTGACTTTAAAGACCAGTAAGAAGCCTATCACACAGACAGAAAGGTCTTTCAAGAGGTGCATTTAATTGCACTCACTCACCTGTGCTTTCTCTCGCTTGGCTCGAAGGAGTGTATCCTGGTAATGCTGTGCTACCTTTGGGGCTACACCCTCCAATTTCGCTGCAGGAATCTGTAAAGCTTGAATGGTCTTCTTGGAGTCCCCTTCATCCAGAGCTTCATTGATAAGACCAATTGCCAAAATCCCTAGGCAGAAAGGCGCAGGGGAGGAAATACAAAGTTCCATTTGTGGTCAACAATAATCACAAGCATTGCTTCAGAAGAAAAGTGCAGTTGGTCCTTCCCAAACCAAGTATTGGCTGAGAACCGCGGTATTTTTAACAGAAAACATCGTTTACTAGTAAAGAAAGCAAGATTATTTCTCCACCTTAACGCAGTCATAAAGCCTGAGCACTGCAATTAAAAACTAAAGTTTAAGAAGGAAATAACTCAGGAATACTGCATGCAGGGACAAAATAGAGTCCTCAGACATCCAGCTCAGAGCCAGCAGAAGAGAATTATCAAAGCCCAAATGGTCAGAGTGCAGAGGATTCCAAGGTTCTGGCTTCTCCGGAAAGAAATCTCCACATGAAGCTAAAGATTCCCATGGAATACCATCTAAAAATACAGTAACTTCGTATTTCAGAAAACTCTTTGATTAAAGATGCACATAGCATTAGCTGTATTAGCAGACATGTGGATGCTATTCAAGTACAGTAAAATTTACCATTAAGCTAAATAAAAACCTTACAGTTAGTTACTGCAGAGTCTAGATCATATTTGGATGGAGTAGCGGAAAGGTTAAAGCGTATGCTTGGAACACTGCAAGAACTGTATCACTGAAATGATGGCATGGTTTCTATCAAAGGATAACTTAGAAAAGGACACAGAACTGCTGCTGAAATTCTGATTAGTCTGCAAATATAGGCATGAAAAGCTATTCCATGGAACAGCAATACGTTACAGCTTCTCCCTAGGAAGCATTTGTTAATTTGAAGCTATTTACAACCATAGCGGAAAAGAAATATATATATGCTAGTATGTCTTCAGGACCTTCCCAGACTAATGCCACTTGTTCACAGGAAGGAGATTAAAAGTATCTTTGGAGACCAAAGAATCAAGAAACTCCCCAGAACAACTGATCTCATTACAGGATTTTCTGCACCATTTTTTACAGGATAAGGAGTGTTAAAAGAAACAGGGTGTTCAGCCTGTACACAAACTTCAGCTTACACAGAAAAGATACTATGAAACTAGCACCTCGGTGTGTGCACCCACTGGTGTGGGTCCATGCTTATGTGTTTCCAACAAATCTGCTCATGTGACCCCAAAGGAAATCCAGTGTCTATTTGGAGATGCAGGAAAACAACCGTAACAGCAGGCTTTTCATTTAACATTGAACCCTCTCTAGAGCACAAGACCTTTCAAGGTGCAACATAGCTCACCAGCTACACAGTGAGTGGCAGAAGACAGCTGTTTGTCTCAATGCACAATGCAAACTTTAGCATCACCTCCACATTTCTGCCAAATCGCTCCTGCCTTCCAATGCAAAAGTTTTGAGCTAAATATTACAAAGATGGCTTGAAATTAAGTGTCACCCAGGAGGTTTTCAGTACTGGTCATAAACAAAAACTAGTTAATGAAACAAAATAAAAAAGAACAGAAAATTAAATCTGAAACAGAACCTCACAAGGATCTACCTAAGAATAAAGTGTATTTAGCTGTGTTATTTCCAAGGACTTCTTTATCTCAAAAAAGTAACTAACCTCTAAAAAGATCAGCACTTTCAACTTCAAGTAATTTGATATTTGAGTCCCAATATCTGGAACTTAGAACCTGAAAGGCATCAAACTGATGAGATAATTATGTTCTTTGAAAAAGCTGTATCAAATGTTTTAAGCAAAAACATAGCTGTTGAACAGACAGCATTTCATAATAAACTTTTCCGTGCATCTGTTGATTTATCACAATGTAAGTAACTAAAAAAGCTCATTTTTTGATGGAGTATTTGCAATACTGATCTTCAAAGAACCTGTAATTTGGAATTAGTGTTAATACAGCCAAGATTTAAAGGACTGAGAGTAAGACCTGGAAGTAAACCCATCTTTCTGTTGGTCATTCAAGCTGTTCATCCACTGCAGAAATGCATCTAACAGATCATTACAAATCGAAGAGTCATCAACAAAAGGTGGGTAGGCCATCTTCCATTTGTGGGTTAAATTACCCACAGATAAAAAGTAGAGGATTTTGGACCTGAGGCTGTGGAACTTCCACTAAATACTGGGAACGTAAAAAGGCCAATGCACATTCAAAAGAAGGAATAAAAGGAACACCTGAACACCACAGAGCTGCAAAGACAGAACAAGACTTCACAAAAGTATATTCTATGGAATGCAGCAAATTAGGAAGGAAGATTGAGCACTCCTTGGGCTACAACTGTCTGAAGAGATTCTGGAAACACTAGCTTCCGTTAAATCTGGGGGATTGAAGCAAAATTAGAAGATTCTAGACTAATCCTAGACACTGACATAGACAATGCATTTTCTTACCCAAAAAGGATTGAAATTTACAATTCAATAAACAGTTTTGAGATACTGATTTCAATACAAACGCTCCTGATTGCCTGATCTCTGCATCAACGGTCCTGCAACTGAGACTTTTGTATTACAAACCACCAAGTCTTGTTCACAATTAAGATCTTCCTAGATATCTCACATATGACACAACTGCAAGTCATTAACTTCTCATATTGATGCACACCTCATTTTAGCACTCTTTACGAGCTAGGATCAATCTAGCATGAATTGAGCAGAAATACTTACTTTCATGTTCTTCTTGCACAACTTTGTTCACATGATCAACACATGACTGGATATCATTCCATGTGATAAAGTCATTTCCCTCTGCACTTGTTTGAGCTTTAAGTTTCATCAAATCATCAATATATCTGTCAAAAACCAAAGTCCAAACCAAATAAACATCACATCACAACAAGCTGGCCAGAGAACACACAACACAGCATGAGGATTGGACACAAAGTGGGAGAGGTAACACCAAGATTGAAACTAGAATATGAAAGGAGGAGAAAGAGGAAAGCTCGTGTGCAGAATGGTCAGCCCAAATGAGAAGTAGGTTCAAATAGACAAAATCATCAAACAGAGAAAAGCACAAAAACACTGAATGAGGGTCCACGGCAAGGAACATGGTGGGTGAGCCGGCGCAGGATTAGCGACGGCCTAACGGCATCACAATGCAGCTTTAATCTGAAATCCATGAGAAAGCATTGAGAGAGCACAGAAATCAGAGCAGTAAGAAACAGCAATCGCAAGAACAAGATGCAAGAGACAACACAGATTAAATTGATAATGCAATAAAAAAACGTAGAAATAATGTAAAACGTCAGAGAAGGAAAAAAATTCAGAAAGTCACAGAACATAAGCAACGTCAAGGATAGACATGATTCCTTGAAGTATCTACCTCTGAGAGTTCTCATCCTCAACGTTTGTAAGCCCCATGACAGGACTGCTCAGCTGTTTCCACACTGTATTCACATCCCCTGAATCCAAAGCCCTATTAATCACGGCCACAGAAGACAGCATCTCTACACCAACAGCTAGTTCTGCATGGGTGAGGTTACCCTGCACACAAAGAGGACAGCAAATTCATTCTCTTCACTCTTTACAAACTATTGCTGCACAGAGAACACAACAGAGTAGTTGTCAGAATAGACATGTAACAATGCAAAAAATCCCAAACTTTATGACAATGAGGAGAAAGATGAGTATCAAAAAGTTAGAACACCAAGTAGAATCCTACAGGGCCAAGTAGATCAAGATTTAGGGATTAAATTGATTCAGAACAGACTGAACACCAGAGCAGTTCTGTGAAGACTCGAGACAGATTTGTTCCAGAGAATGTAATCAACAAAACAGACAAGGTAGACATGATGACCCATACAAACTTCCAGAAATAACAGAGAACTCAACACTTACTTCAGGACTCTGTTCCTGTAAGATAGACAGTTCCCTTTGGTAAAGATCTGCAGCAAATGCATAAACCTCTGGTAACTGGGCCGCTGGATTCATCATTTCTGCCACGGTTTTCTCAGCATCACCCATTCGAATTGCTGAATTAATTTTGGCTACTGCTGCCAATCCTAGAAGGTCAAAGAGCATAAAGAATAAGGAAGGCAGATGGTTTAGCCACCAGTAATAACAGCACTTTTGTTTTTATATATT
>NW_008693291.1:0-455 GCF_000695815.1 Acanthisitta chloris | reverse complement strand
GTGCATAGCCACCACTCTCAGAGAAGTGATGTTTTTATGGACTGGAATGTACAGCCCTAGTTTACAGCTGCTGCAGATAAGTGCCTGGTGCAAAAAAACCATCAGCTTCGCTACATGCATCAGTTACCAGTGCATGAGTTCTTTCTTGCCTTTAACATCCACAATTTATTAAACTTCCCCACAATTCCCTTATTGTAACAGATATTTCTACTGCGCAGTAGCTAATGCATGAAATTGAACACCATGGTAGGATTTTTCCATATTGTTTTCCATACGGTGCTTTGACAAATGTAATTGTTCCTGAAGACAAGTCAGTGCCTTGCAGGAACTGCCCTCCCTGAAGGGCTGTGGTGACTGAAAATGATCAGGCAAATGCTGGGTTTGCTATGGGAAACATGGTTCTTAGCACTCAGGTTTTAGAAGGAAAATAAGAGAGGTTAAAAATAGAAATAATG
>NW_008693290.1:0-16339 GCF_000695815.1 Acanthisitta chloris | reverse complement strand
AGCGTCCGCGGCCGAGCCGGGCGGGAGTGACACTGACACTGTCACTGACACTGTCACACGGACACTGACACTGACACACTGACTGACACAGCCCGGGACACTGACACGGCCCTGGGTGCTGGCACTGGCACAGCCCACGGCCGTGGGTAGGTGTGTGTCATAGGGTCATAGAATTTAGGGGTTGGGATGGAGCTTAGACATCACCCAGCCCCAACCCTCCCTGCCCTCCCACCAGAGCAGGTTGCTCAAGGCTCATCCAACCTGGCTGTGAACACTGCCAGGGTTGGGGCAGCCACAGCCCCCCTGGGCAACCTGGGACAGTGTCTCACCACACTCACAGTCAAATATTTTGTCTAATATCTAACCTAGACTTCCCCTCCTTCAATTTGAAACCATTATCCCTTGTCCTGTCACTGCAGTTCCTAACACAGAGTCCCTCTCCGGCTCCTTGTAGGCCCTTCAGATACTGAAAAGTTGCTCTGAGGTCTCTACACAACCTTCTCTTCTCCAGGCTCAACAGCCCCAACTCCCTCAGCCTGTCCTCACAGGGGAGATGCTCCAATCCTTCCTATCAACTTCGTGGCTTCCTCTGGACAAAGAGTGAAGATAAAACCTGATGGAAACAGTAGTCCCACTGACCCAATAGATGAATCCTTCACTGAAAAAACCCGCATGAACAATTGGAAGAAGGCTCAGAAGGAGGTCAAAGTAATCAGTTTTGCACCAGCTGAAAATAAATTCCTCCTCCTTGCAAATGTAAGAAGTGAGTTCTGTTTTAACAGGCCAGAGGCAACAGCCACTGTCCCACTAGTCGATGAACAATGGAGAGAGGACACAATGGTCACAAAGGGCATTCGGAGTTGGACAAAATAAAGAAAGGACAGCTCTGAGGAATCTGCTGATCCACCCTGGGAGCTGCTCCTACTCAGCCCCATGTGTCCCCTAGGGGGAACACACTAAATACAGTCAAACTCAGTGAAACACAGACAAACACAGTTAAACACACTTAAATGCACTTAAACACAGTCGAACACATGTAAACACAATTATACATAAACACACTAAACACAGTTAATTACACATAGACAATTAAACACATATAAACACATAAACACACTAAACACAGTTAAACAGTTAAACACACTTCAACACAGTTAAACATACATAAACACACTTGAACTGTTAAACACACATAAACACAGTTAAACATGCTTAAACACAAACACACACAAACACTTAAACAGTTAAACACACTTAATCACACACCAACACAACATCTAAGTGCAGATAATTCGTTTATTGAAGTCCAAATTTACAACAGAAGTTTACAACTTTGCTCTTCCCCTCCCCCACCCCCAGAAACAAAAGCTTTGTTTGAATTTAGGAAGAATAAATGTTCTTTTTTTTTCCCTTTTTTTTTAATAATGTACAGACTATATCTCTTAAATAAGTTAATATCTTTGAAAAAAGAGCAATATGTTCCTTTTTTAATGTTGCAGTGCAACTTACGACTTACACGTCTGTGCAATGTACCATGAGGTATATGCCCAGTGAGCAACACACAGTGAAGTTTTCCATTCATAAATTTTCATTGTAGACACACAAAAAGTTAACAAGTTAATAATCTGTGATAGAAAAAACGCAGCCAGTTACAGTAATCCACACAGAACTCATCTGGAAAGAGGGGGGAAAAAGAAACCTAACGTTGGTTGCCTATAGAAACTATTGGGTTATCTCTCAACATAGACAAGTAGAAAATTAAAAATACTGTTGTGGAACTGAAGAAATACTGTATTATCCAGGGGTTGAAACCTCGTGTGACCTGTATTAGTCTAGAGCAGTTAATTTTCTCTCGGTAGCATCCACGAGCTGAGGGATTTACGGTGGGATTTACTCGTCAAAGCGCTTAAGCGAGATGGGGGTTATAGAAAAGTTGCAGAATGCTCAAAAACATCCAACTCCCACGTTTTTTTTCCCTGGCATGGACAAGTGATTTGCCATTCCCTCTCAAGTTCACCTCGCAGCTGATTACAAAAACAAGGCTGAAACATGGAAGATAACTCGTGTTTGAAGTTTCACTGCTTCAAACTTCTCGAGATGGCTCTAAAATACTTATTTTTTGTTTTTCCATCATGACAGAAAACATTATTTAAGAAAGAATCATCCACGACGTAACTCTGTGATAAATAACAGTTCTGCCTCTAATACATATATACATACTGCTTGTAAACAAAAATGCCCACAGGTCATGGAGTCTCCATGATTTTTATACAAGGCGCTATAGATTGATCTCGTTTATTGAAAACAGTCCTAGTGAAAGTTTGGTTTATATAACCTCCTATTGCTACAGAAACAGTAAGAATGTTCATATTTACAAAGAACCAAAGACCATGGAGACCCCATAGCGTTATTTGCTAAAGATCTGAAGGTGGTGGGGGTTGCAAAGTACACATTGGACAGGTTGAACACCAGCAGTTCCATACTCTAGTGCTTTGGTGTTTCAACCCCTGAATATACAAGGACATGACTACAGCCTACTTCACAGTTTAATGCAAGTAAAGTGCAAGCCATAGTACAAGGGTGTCATACATTTCCATACATGTAAGCATTATCTAGAAAAGGCTCTATACAAGGTTTATTAGCTATTGAGTAACCTAGACAGAAGTCACCTATGGCCCAGCAATTAATGGTCTTACAAGGATATTTTCTTTGTAATACAGTATGTGTCAAATGTAAAAAGTTTATTAGCACTAGTGCATTTCTCTTATAGCCTAACCTGTTTGCTCTTCAGATTTTATTTTAAGCTGAAATCCTTGTTTCTCAGTACAACAGAAGTCTTAACTGGTAACGGGGCCGTACTGGTGTTTTGGCCAGCGAACACGGTTCGTCGAGACGTATTTGCTTCGTCGTTGCAAGTGAAACAAAAAGAGAGTTTAGCATGTGTCGTGTGACATCTGGAGTTAATCTGCAGCATTCGGACAGATGCATTTTCTGCACTGATGCCCTCACCAACACCCGTGGATGAACAGTTCTAGGAGTGTAGGACAGAAGATAGAGGGCTTAGCTGTCAAACAGCAGGTTGTCCATGTGTTTTATAGTTCTTACAGCACTGCTTTCTTTCAAGTACTGCTCATACAGTGGCATTAATGCATAAAGTCCCTAATTGTACCCTCTAACATGTATGTGCTCGATGAAAACAAAGATCTGTCTGTCTGGCCTGCATTAAGAGTGAGTATGGTTCTTTTCCTGAAGGCAGTGTCTGAGTTGTGTAAGTACTTCTGTGAACAGTAGGTCCCAGTAGTATATCACCTGTCTCAAAACCTGATAAAAGCTTAAACAATATTATCTACAGTCTTCCTTCTGAGTGTGCAAGTGTGGGATAACCCGTAACATGTAGAAACTAAGCTTTAAAAATGCTCCTTTGTCTGTCAGTCGTATCAAGAGTCAAGTCCCTGCCTACACATGGGTGAGTGGAACTGATCACAAACACAATGTTATGCCTGTTTGTAATGGGAGCAAGGAAAAATACCTATAAAAATCAACCAGGAAAACACAACTGACTAGTTTTGGTTTAAATAGTTTCCATACATCAGCTGATGCAGCTCAGGTATGGTTTTCAGGTGTGATTTTCAGATCCATGCCCACCCATGGAGAGTCTCAGCCATACTGTGTGAATCCTGCTGGGACAGGAGGGGGAAGAGCTTTCCCCACAGCATCTTGCCTGAAAAACCTACCCTGAACCTTGGCTTTAGTGAGGGGAACATTGTAGAAGAAAAAGAGCTTTTTATTAATTAGCTAATATTGCTTCTTCAGTCTTTTCTCCTATTACCCACATTTTGTCCTAGTGGTAAATAAACATTGTCTGGCAACAGGGAAGATGTTGTGGTGCATCTAATGAGATTTTCAACTCAGTAGCCTAAGGCACGTGGTATGTGGAAAATCTGCCATGGAAAACCTGCGCCCTTCTGCTTTCCCTAGAAACACACAATTCCCTACTGTGAGAGCTAAGGAGAAATTAAAATCCTTTATGAGACCAAGTCACCACTTATTTCTCTAACATGACGTGCAGGGAACCTGAGGCCCAGTAAGACAGAGAGGCCTGTGATCTCTTCCCTAAGGAATCTCTCCAGGACTGGATCTGGAGACAGGATCTCTGGAGAGACACAAGGTTTGCCTACACTAGCAGACTGAGTGCTCAGACTGAGAACAGAGCTGTGTGATGAGCATCCCTTGTGGTACACTTTTGGGGCAGCTGATGGCTAGTGCAGGTGGGGCTGGTTTTGCTGATCAGCTGTGCCTTAGCCAAGGATTGTTTTACACAAACCACCTTTGCAGCACTTCGGTCCCAACTGCATAAAGAATTTGGCCAAACTGTTGGTGAATGATCACAAAAGAGCTGTCCCACCTCAAGGGGCCAACAGCAAGGGCTGCCAGGATATACAGACCCCTGGTGTATCACCTTGGTCACAAGTACTGCTATTTTTGGGCAGAAGAGAATGTTTTTATCCCTTTGGAAGACAAGCAAGAGTGCATGAAGAAAGAATATTGCAAAAAATGTATGTGATCATCTTGGTCTAATTTGCATTACTTGAGACAAAGATAAGAGATACAAGATTTGTCTTTGTTCTCCTCAGATTTGTGTTAAGTTAAACAATTTCTACCAGATTCTTCATTTTTCTCCCAGAAGTCCTGTTAACATTTAAAGTGAAGTTAAGTGGTCATGTACACTGGGAAATTCTCTGCAACACTCATTTCTTTTTCCCTGGAAAAAGCCAAGAGGGCACCACATTCCTAGCTTAAAAGGCAGCAGCCTAGAGCTGATTTACAGACTGATGAGAACCCTCTCCTCCTCCTCCTCCTCCTCCTCCCCCTCCTTTGCTTCTTGTTCATATCAATTAGCATAAGCTCAGGGAAGTCTTCACTTGAGTTAATGAAACCAAGAAAAAGGTCTCAGCTTTCTCAGGAAGTGATGCTGAGATAGCTACAAAACACTTTCCAAGCTCTGAGATGTCACTGAATACAGAACAGTATTCAAAAAGGAATCACTAGCTCAGGGGGAGCATTAAATCAGCTGTAATAAAAAGTAGCCACTAATAAAAAAACGGAGCTTGTGGGGTCTCAGAGAAAGTGTGTGGGCTGAGACGTTTTACCTGCAGGAATTCTGAATGAAGACACTAACTTTAGTAAGATCCAAATAAATGAAACATCCAGATAGTCTCTTTGTGTAGTTGTGCATGGTCGGAACCAAGTTTTACCTGAGCATTCAGGCAGGAAATCCAGTAAGTTAATAGACATATTGTACTGGGGCTGTTTATTTCCCTTGACAAACTCCACAGCAAAGACTTGGGGTTTTATTAATTTAAAAATATGGGGTAAAAACTACCACAACAATTCCAGCTGCATTGTACAGTGTGTTGAAGCACCTGCTGGTCCAGGAGAATTAGACACGTTTGAAAGACATAAGCAAGACTTAGGGGATTTTGAACACAGCATCTGTATTGCACTTTGCATTCCAGTGATCTCAAAGACTGTGAAATCCCCAACAGTTGTGCTGTGGTGACTTTGTACATTGCTAAATGCAGCACAGCTGGACTGGTACCTAGATCCAGAAGGAGGAAAGTAGTGGCAGGGAGGGAAGGGCTGTAGGATGGAGCTGAGTGTGTATAAGTTCTTGTGAAATGATTCCAAATGCCACCTGGCATTTGTGACAGAATGAACTCTTTGTATTGCTTAATTTAACCATTAGATTTTGCTTGCTCTAAGGCACAAGCAATGCCAGACAAATCTCTCCAACTTTTCCCCCAGTTAATCTTAAGCCCATTATAGGAAATTTCTCCAGTGTATCTCATTTCACTGTATGAATCTCCCGGATAATTTCTCTGGCCTATTCAGTGCAAATCCCATTTGTGAGAGTTGCTCTCCCCAAGCAGAATTCAGGCTCACAACTCCGAGAATTTCAGCAATGATGATCTCATTACACTGAAAGATTTGAAAGAGAAGCTAAGCAAAAGTGTGGAATCTCAACTATTTATCTCATCTACACAGATTTCAGAAATTTAACTTAAAATTGAGATAATCTATCTCCTTACTACTTGAGTTGTTGCTGAGAAACATCTCTTCCCAGCGATGCCTGAGGCTGTGTCTGTAAGGAGGATTTGGGAAGAGAAATATCTTCTTTCACTGTTTTCTCAGGACTCCATTGAATATGACAATTGCCATTCCCATCTGGAGTGACAATACAGTGGCATTTGACATCCTTTTGGAAAGGTATTTTAAAATCATCTAGATCTTTTAATTATGAAAGCAGGCACCATCGTTTGGGTTCAAAACCGAAGGCATATTTAAATTTCCTTAGGAATATAGAACACTCAATCTGTTTAGCTAATCCTGTGACCATCACTGCTTGCACAGCTTGGATTGGTTTCTAAATGGATTCTATAATTTACCCTGTGGCTCTCTGGGATTGAAGGGCTGGAATTGAGACTGGGAAGAAGGGAGGAGGCAAGGGAAAGGCATTTTTAACTTGGTCTTTGTTTCTCACTGTCCAACTGCATTGGAAATTGCCAGTAAATGAATTTTCCCCCAGTCAAGTCTGTTTTGCCCACGATAATCATTAGTAGGTGATGTCTCTGTGTTTATCTCAACCCAGGAGCTTTTCCATGACATTTTCTCCCCCTGCCCTGCTGAGGAGGGGGAGTGAGGGCATTTTGATGAGCAGCTGGTGGCCAGCCAAGGTCATCCCACCCAGCTGCTCTGTGGAGACCAAACACACAGGACACTTCACCCAGTTCTGGCTTTGGGCGTGACTAAATCTCTTCCTGGGTACTAGGACCTCGCTGAGATAACTTTTTTCCTATATTATATTGGACTGCGTGGATTTTACAGTCCTGAATGTATGAGAGACAACTGGTGTCATCTCATGAAAAACTTCCCAGTGAATCTCTGTGTTTCAGTGAAATGACATCAGCTGCACTCACATCCCCTTTGCTCTGCCTGCTAGAAACGTTCTAGGAAGCAGAGTCAAAGAAAACTGCGAATGTGTTTGAAATTTATGTTCAGTAGCATTCAGAGCAATCTTTTTCTTTTTTTCCCCCCTCCAAGAATACAAGTATTTTCTCCAAAATCTGATTCTCAGAAACCATTCTCACTCAGGCAAGGAAGTGCAATACACTATGTAACTCGTGTGTCTTCCCACACCAATCAATGCAGATTTGCTTTCAAATGATGTTTTGAATAACTTCACCCACTTGCTAACAGTTAAAAATTATTGCCAGACATTACATAATCTTGAATCATTTACTCAGCTCTCGATGTCAGTCTATCACAGAATGGAATTGATTATTTCTGGAGGTTGGTTTTTTTTTAAACTTCATCCTCATGCTGTGTTTTTGAATTTTGTGACTCACAGTCGTGTCACTTGAATTCACAGTGAAGAAACGATGCAAACCTGCAGTAAGTACCTTATCCAGTGCAGATGGGTTGTTTTTTTTCTTTTCTTTCACCATGAAATACTTCAAATTATATTAAAACCAGTTTAAGTTGCAGCATTAGTGAACAACCAACATTGTTCTTACCTCTGTGCCATACCTGCTTGCTCATGTTCACTCATCTGGAAGGCAGGCACAGCATGTTACAAACACAGTACCTAAATGGCATGTACAGAATGCCCATAGGGCCAGACTGGGATCTATTTGCTAGATGTACAGTGTACATTTTAAGGCACACTATAGGGATCGAGTTTACACTTTGATAACTCTGTCCTTTTATTTGCAAAGATGGTCACTACCTGGAAATGTTGCAAAAATAAATGTTCATCTCTAAGAGTGGCCAGTGTGTTTATGTCTTCACTTTATACTGTTCCTCAAGAGAAAAAAAAAAAAAGTGTGAAAATGTGAACTTTTATAGGGCATTTTAAAAGGAAATGTCAACTACCATGTTGCATTTTATATACATAGATATGTGTTCATGTATATCTAGATATATAAAATGATTTTAGGATCTCATCCTATGAGCTTAGTTTTAGTACAGTACTTTAAATAGACTGATATATATTTTCAGTTACACTTCTGCACTGCTTCTTCCTAATGCAGAGCTTGATACTGACATTGGTTGAGAACAGCAAACGAAACGAAACCCATAAAGAATATTATTGTCTTCTCATGCAATGTAGTAGGCATCCTGTGGCACTATTCTCTTACCCAACTTATGTACAGTACTGCTGAGTACGGTATCAATAAATATTACAGTGTTGGACTGGATTTTCCAGGGCAGCCAGCAGTCAGCCAGGCTGGGCCCTGTCACACGTGAGTCTCGATGAAGGAGTGTGTGTGTGTGAGCATTGGGGCTGAGCTTGCCAGTTCAGAGGCTCCATTCTGAGACTTCCCAGCAGCACTGTACTCACAAATGTCCAGGAAAAACTCATAGTTCTTTAGTTTCCAATCTTTGAACTTCTTTGATGTTAAATTGGGATCATCCAGAAGGCTGTTGATAACTGTGAGGTCTCCTTCCTTCGCCTGGAAAATTCCAGAAAGACATAGGAGATGTCAGAATTAAATCTACACCATACCTTATATTTTAAGCACTGCATTTATTCTGTCACTTTCATGCAGAGTGCCAGGGAAGCTACTATGGACATTTGAATATTTTACCTACATTCAGGAACTACTACAGCTTGAAAACTGAGTTTGACAGTTGTCAACAATCAGCCTGAGTCTGACAACTCAGTCCATGGCACTTCCTACAACATGCCTGTACTGAGTGCCAAATCAGCATTCTTTGATTCCTTCAGCTGGGACATGTTTGCTCGTGAGGAATTTTAGTTTTGATGCAACTTAATTCTAAAGCTACAAGGAAAGGCTCATCCATAGAAACTATTAAGAGATTAAGGGCATGTCCTGATAGGATAAGGGGCAACTGACTTAAGCAGAAGGAGAGTAGGTCTAGATTAGATATAGGCAAGAGATCCTTCCCTGTGAGGGTGCTGAGGCACTGGCATGGATTTCCCAGGGAAGCTGTGGCTGCTCCATCCCTGGGAATGTTCCAGGCCAGGTTGGATGGGGTTTGGAGCAACCTGAGCTGGTGGGAGGTGTCCCTGCCCATGGCAGTGGGGAGGGATGAGATGATCTTTAAGGTCCTTTCCAACCCAAACCATTCCATGACTCTATGATTATACTTTTACTAGGTTATGTTCCCTGTACACAAAATTAGTAACAAAGCCTTACTTTTAAAGTGCTCTTGAGAACTCTGATGTGGTGAAGCTTTTCATTGATAACTGGGTCGTTGCATCGCTTCACGAAGGACTTGCGGAACTCCTGCTTGGTAGAAGGTCTCTGCTCCCCAAAGGCTGACAAACTGGCTTCTTCCAGAGTCCTGTACAGCTCCTGCAGACCATCTGTGATGTCTTCAATTTCTTTGATGTTTTCTGAAAGAAAATAAAGACACCTAACAACAAGTCTAACCCTTCAGATGAAGTCTCTAAACTCAGCAACACTGCAATGTCATGAATACATTAACACTATCAGACAGTACTCCAATGTTTGCTTTGATAGAACATTTTGATCATCCCCACAGCCATATTCTCAGTGCTGCATGCAGGCAGTGCAAAGTACAAGGACAAACAAGTACAAACTCATGTGTAGTGACGGATGAGTGTGCCAACATCCAGCAATTCAACCACAAACCCGTTGCTGAGAATAGTTGCAACACTGCTCTGGATTTTGATGGCAGCAAGGAAGATCGAACACCTCCAAGAGCTCACCTTCTGCACAGAAGCTATTATGCCTTCTAATGGGAACTTTCTCTTCTAGGTTGTCATCCGACCCTTCGATGGACTTCACACGTCCCTTCCCCCTGACGTCTCTGTTTCGGGGAAGGCTTTGGCTCCGTTGCTTCTGAGGCCTGGTGTGGGAGCTGTGTCCCCTCTGGCACTCCACCAAGGGGAAAGGCCCATCCTGCTCAAAATTATGGCGCCTCTGTACCGGCAGCGTCGCCTGTCGCCGTTTGTCCGGTGACATTCCAGGATGGCCACTCATGTACTCTACATCAGGAGGAACAGTCTGAAGGAAATGGAGCCCTGAACTGGTGAGAGGAGTCTCTATCAGGTCCTGCCACGAGCGCCGTTCTCGGTAGGGAGGTCTGCACCCCGAGGAGTGTGTGCTTCCTGCTACGTCCTGTCGGGAATCCTCGGCGGAGGACTGCGAATACGTTGACTCGCTTGAGAAGTGTCGACCTTGTTTGGCTTCAGGGAATGGACTTGAAGAATTCACCTGGAAAGATACAAAACCATCTGACCATCAGACCATGCCAAACAGCCCCAAGAAGATGACTGCAGTGTAGAACATTACATGATACAGAGTAGTAAAATGGACTGATATGTTTGATATGCCATAACATGAACCTCTGTAAACAGAAGATAATTAGCAGTGAGAACTTTAATGCAAGTGCTGTTGTAACCACTCCCTATTCTTGTTTTGCACATTCTCTGCCCATGAGCAACTCCTGATGGAAAGAACAGTATAACACTGGTGCAGGTGTCCTGAAGACCTGCCCAGCTTACACTCAGTCCAGCAGAATGCCATGAAGACATGGAAGTCCCCAAAAGAAACCAAAATTGGAGTTCCCTTCTTTTTTTTTAGGGGATATGCATCCCGCCAAACAGAAAAAATACAACCAACAACAAAAACATCAGCACCCAGTAAGAGTTTTGATTGGGGAACTGCTGAAATTCTGAGGTGATTTTAATTCATTCTTCTGGGTCTGTGTATAAATTTAATTCCAAAAAAAAATAAAAAAAAGAGAAAGGCAAAAATGTGGAAAAACAGAAAGGGAGGGGCTTAACCTGTATCCCAGTTGATAAAACAGCATCACATGGGTGAAAATCAGTCTGAACTTCACCCATGTGATGCTGTTGTCTCAGTCACTTTCTTTGGTTCAGGCTGTGTGAGGATCGTGTCATTCACGCTGAAGAAAAATCTGAAAGAAAAATAGAGAACAGTCCTATCTGTGCTTGGAAACATAGAATAGTTATCACAGCCTGTCTGTGTTTTGTCTATCAGAAATGTTCTATTTGCAGCACTGTCACTACTATGGTATTGTACAAAATGCTGTAAAAAAAGACCCTTGCCTAGAAAGATTTGTTCTTAAAAAAATGGTTCCTGTATGAGTGTGAGCTAATCTTAATTAGCACCCAGTATCCAATATTCACACTTGGAAATCAGGCTCTATCAACACAAACTACCCCATCCACCACATTCTTCTCATACCCTGCAGTGAAGTCAACATGTGAATATCCTGTTCCCGTTATCAGGTGTAGTACAACAAACCCGACCACAAAAAGTCACGCTTACAGCCTGGGGACAGATCTGTGTCAGGAGACATTTACCTCTCCTTCCTCTGTAACTGACTTGCTATGGAAACATCCAGGTCTTGGCTCATGAGGAACAACAATCAATTCATTCTTACAATGAGGTCCAACTCTGTTCCACCTTCATGGCAATTAAATATGCAAGCCAAGGAAAGTGCAAATCAAGGCACACAGATACTTTTTGGTGACCTACTGTCAAATGCAATAGTTGTGACTCACTGAGGGGGTTCGATGATAGGTGTCACACAGTGTTGAGGAGCCTTCCTGCTTCAGGGTGAGAGAGCCATCGATGTCATCCTGGTCACTTTCACTCCAGTAATCTGCTGACAAAGCATTCTGGTTTCATTCATGTGCTTTTCCACAACAAAGCAGGTCCCACATTCTAAAAACATCATTAGCATGGCAAGGTGAACACTCCCCAGTCACCTACAGAGCTGGGCAGCCACTAAGGAACAGGCACTGGAATTGTCTGGCACCTGAGAGACACAGGTGGAGAGAAGAACCTCCAAATGTTTCAGGGTAGAGCTACAGGTTGGGGATCTGACTCCCACTGCACATACAAACCAACTTGTGGGCACAGAGCTCAGAGAGAAACTTCATGCCAGATGCTGAACCTGAATTATGTCAGCATGAAGCTTCCAGTATGGGTGGTGAGGAGGGGCAAGGCTGGCATCTGAGCTCAGGAGATGGAAAAACATGACTCAAGTACATATTGCCTTGTGTTTGGATGTCTTCCCTCACTTTAGGAGAGCGAGCACACCTGAGGGCTGGGATCTGGGAGATCACACCTCACCCCAAACCCTGCATTCTCTTTATCACCTGTTTCAAATACTTCTTAAAATTATCACTCAGGATTTCATTTTCTTTGGTGGTGGCACCAATAGATGTAGTTCTTCAAGGATAGGGATTCTTATCAAAATTGGCATTTGAAAAGATATGGCCACGTGTTAATAAAGAGGTCAGTTCTGACATCTCCACTTTGCTGAAATACCAAACAGATCTGTGCAGTCTGCTCTCTTCTCCTGATTCTAACACTGAAACATTACCTTCATCTGGATGAATATCCTTGTCATCAGGTGTGTAACCGATTGCTGCAAGGCCCAAACGATTCATCCATCTAACAGAATGATGAGAAATGAAGAAAAGAGATACTTAAATGGCACATCTCATGTAACTCTGAGGGCATACATGTTCTTAACAGCTGGGAAAGTCAGAGACAATGCTTAATGCAAAACCTGAACACTGTTCAGGCTGTTGAAACCACAATTCAGCTGTGTTCAGTGGTTAATAACTGAGTGGAGGATGTCCCAGCTCAGGCACACTGCAGATGTTCTTCTGGACTCATGGTCACATCTGCCAGAAGATATTTACCTTGTGCACTATCAGGCCACTGCATCTTATTCTGCAGCCTGGAAAGCTGAAGGAGCAGGACATCAATCTTCCTTGTGTCATCAGGAAAGTATGGAACAACAAACATGCCAACTTCAGCAATGAATAAATGAAATTTTTAGTCTGTGGAGAGCAGAGATTGTCCATCTCTGCCTCACCTGACACAGAATCAAACTCTCCAAGCTGCATCTGAGAACTACTTGTAAGGGAAGGTTTCCAGGGATATTGCATTTACTCTGATTGCTACAATTTGGAGAACTTGCCTGAATTGCCACACTGCTAGAAAATAGAACAGAATTAGGATAATTATTGTATGAAAACCTGTGTTAGGAAATGAGCTGTGCTACATTTGTATCCTCAGAAAGATAAACCAGCCTGTGGCAGTGTTCCACTGGTTATTGCTCATCTGGATTCACAGCACTGGTGATATAAATGTTCAGTCTCGTTGAGCTGCAATAGCAACATAATGTCCCTCTAGTTTTTTTCTAATATGGAATCATAAGTTTCTAAACCAAGACTTGGTGAATTAAAAGTACTTCAACATTTGCATTTCACATGGGATGTTCTGGTTTCTTTCTTTGCCCCTAGATTAGTTAGTTTCATGAAAAATAAGGTTCTGTTCTTCATTAGGAAAATATTATGGTTTAATTTAGGGAAAATTCCTTTAGAGCTTTCTTTATGTAATATTACTGGATGTTTATATGATGTATATTTGAAAAACCAGGAAAAAAGGGAACCAAAAGGGCTGCTTCCAAAGGAGTGTGGGCAGCAGGTCAAGGGAGGTGATTCTTCCCCTCTGCTCTGCTGAGACCCACCTGGAATCCTGCACACAGTTCTGGTGTCCTCAGCATAAGAAGGACATGGAACTGTTGGAACAAGTGCAGAGGAGGCCACAAAGCTGCTAAGAGCACTGGAGCATCTCCCCTGTGAGGACAGGCTGAGGGAGTTGGGGCTGCTCAGCCTGGAGAAGAGAAGGTTGTGTGGAGACCTCAGAGCACCTTTTCAGTATCTGAAAGACCTACAAGGAGCTGTACAGGGACTCTGTGTTAGGAACTGCAGTGATAGGACAAGGGGAAATGGGTTCAAACTGAAGAAGGGGAAGTCTAGGTTGGATGTGAGGAAAAAGATGTTTCCTGTGAGGGGGGTGAGACACTGTCCCAGGTTGCCCAGGGAGGCTGTGGCTGCCCCAACCCTGGCAGTGTTCAAGGCCAGGCTGGATGAGCCTTGAGCAACCTGATCTAGTGAGGAGGTGTCCCTGCCCAGGGCAGGGGGTTGGAACTAGGTGTTCTGTAAGGTCCATTCCAACCCTTACATTCTATGATTCTATGAACACTCCAGAGAGGAAAGTCACTTCTTAATGTTCAGCAAATGGAATATCAAGAATTAGCTTATTTTCATCAACAAGTAAATATAACCACGGAGAAAATCCCCAGTAATTCCACCTGTAATGCCTGGGATGTGTTCCTAAGCATTCCTGTACTCAGTGACTGAATTATTTACCATGCCATTAGTTTCCCAGTGTATTGCACGTGAGTGTTTTATACAAGCTGCTCTTTTCTAACATTGCAGCATCAAGTTTGTTCGCAATTATGCTCTTAGTTAATGAATAATATAATGACAGAACCATCTCTCAAGGATTTCAGGACAGGCATTAGTGAACAGTACATACAATATCATAAGGACAAGGTATTTTGCAGGCTAAACCAAGAAAATTATTCAGGGTGATTCTCTCCCACTTTTACTGGAAGAGAAAAAGGGACACAGGTGACTGTACTCGTGTCTGAGTGCTATATGGAAGATGTTAGGCACAGCAAGGAGGCAGAAAATGAAGGAAGAGTGAACTCTCCACTAAAAATAGCCACAGATCAGCACGTATTGATCTCCTGGTCTAAGCAACACTCCACAGAGGCTCAGAGCAATGATCTTAATCTGTAAGATTGGATACAGCACTGACTCATTGCATGGCCTTCAGCAAATCGTTCCACGGATCTCATGACTTTCCTAAGTAGCCAAAGGGGACAGCAACGTTTACTTCTTACTCACAGGGAATTGTGAGAGGGTTTAATTTACTTGCAAAACGATGGAAATATAAAGAATTGTACAGTCATATTGCTCTGCCTTTCAGGATGAAAGCAGAAGTGAGCAAATTGGAAATAAAAATGGAAACGCTGATTAGTTTTCACAATACCAACTGCAGGGTTAGGGCTGCTCACAGACGTTGTTTGTGTCAGCACGTCAATAACTCATCTTTATCATGAAGGAAGTACATTTAAAATGGATTAACAGCTTTACAGAAGAGCTTTTCTACAGTGCTCACCAGCATCATTTCTCTCAGCAAACGGCTTGCTGATTGCTTGGCATTTGCTTCCCTTGAAAGGCAGATTCTTTAGTGCAGGAATGGCAGTGACATCATCCCCCGCTCATTATTAAGCATTTGTATTCACTAGTTTTTCAACAGTTGTTCCCAAATTTCTCAACTCATTAGCATTGGAGCAAAATAGTTTTAGTCATACTTTACCATATGCCTTTGGCAATTAAGCAGGATGGCTCAGTGCCTTCAACTGAGGCTCTGCTTAAGCACCAGTGATAAATTAGGACTAATTACCATTTTCCAAGTTAAAACAGACTTAGCCATTTGGGTGGTCAGTGCATGGAAATTCAGATTGTCTGAAATTTCTTGCCAAATTTCTCTTGGTGTACATGGTTAATTTGAGGGTCTCAGATCTTGGGAGCACCTGTAGATACCAGTAAAGTGTTAATATTGACCTCCCAGAGCACAGGGGTGTTCTTAGGGTACACAGAGCATCAGCTGTACACATATGGCCTCAGGGGCCAAATCTGGAATTAGCTGAAGGTAATCTTCCTTCCTAAGGCTGCTCAGACTTTTCTCTTCCAAGACAATCCTCAGCTATATTACAAGGACTTTCTTACCTCATTTACCACAATTCAGAGTCAGCTCTTTGTCAAACCAACATAAAGTGTTATCTGATGACATTCAGTGGCTTATAATGATAAAATCTCTTCTGATAAAAGAAATTGAACCTCCATTTTAGGTTTTGTGTTTTTTAAAAAAAGTGTGAGTGAACATTTTTGAGGTTAATCAGGAGTTATACAAGTGCTGAGATTACAGATCATTTTCTTGCAGTTAACTTTTTTCCCCAAGGAAATGCAAGCTCAGTTCAAAAGGAACACTGCATAAACTCCATGAATTTCCTTGATGAGCAAACTGCTGCCATTTGAAGGAAAATTGGCAGAGAAGGTTATGAAAAGTTCTGTATGGAGAACTGGAAACTCAGGCATTTGGTTCTGAGCTCTGCACTGAATGCCTTGTGGGCAAACGTCAGGTTCCAGGAACCTGGCAGAGAGGATTCCCTGAGGGGGATGACAGCATGTCTGGCTGAAGGTCAGCCAGTGCCAGGCCCTGTGTGCTGCACCTGACCAGCAGCTACAGTGAAAAACCCTAGGAGATGGTTTGGCTAATTGGGTTTCTATAGCTGAACCCAATAGCTTTTTCACTTTCGTGTGATCACAAGTACAATCACAGAACGATCAAGGCTGGAGAAGACCTTGAAGATCATCAAGTCCAAC
>NW_008693289.1:0-5006 GCF_000695815.1 Acanthisitta chloris | reverse complement strand
TCTAGTAATGACGGAAGGGTTGGACTCAGTGATCTTTGGAGTCTCTTCCAACTCAGTTGATGCTATGATTCTAATTATATATTTGATAAAAAGCTATCTATGCATAGTAGCTATCTTTTAATAAAATTTTATTTGTATAGGTTTCACTATTGTGCAAACCTGATTAGTATTTTAAGGATTAAAATAGGTGGAAGACTCTTCTAGTCCATTTTTAATGGTGTCCATTTCTTTTATTCAAAGCAGTAGTTTGAATTAGATACAGACAGTAGGAGGCCTTCACAATCTCGTATTTTCTTTCGTACGCTTTCTAAGACAAGACATGTAAGATGTTTGGTTACCCACAGTGTAAGCAGGTTGTAGCATCCAATCAGCTATTGTTACAGCAAGTCCAATACCTGATCTTCTGCAAAAGTGCATGTTACAGAAAGTAAGGCAGGCAGTGGCTCTTCAGAGAACAATTTTGGCAGTAGATCTTCCAAGCAAATGGTGATTAGCTTGAATTTTACTGCTTGTCCATCAACTGATGTAGAAGCTCTTGAGTGCTTAACGTGTCCTTCCTATGACGGCTTTTAGGAACTGTGTAATTAGGTCACTGTCCTAACTCTTCCAATGTGATACTATGCTCTCAGTTTTGCACTGCACAAGGCGTTTTTGTTGCTCACATCACTCTTGGTGCTCTTCTTTGCACCCTGTCCAGTTTTTCAGCCTTTTAAAAAAAGCTAATGAATCTAAACCAAGCAAGATGCATCATAGATCCTGGAGCTGAATACCAGGTTCTAGTATCGATCACCCTATACAAGGCAGGTAGTGATATTTTTGATACTTGTGTTCAGTCTTCCCCCATTTATACAAGCAATGATTGCATGAAACTTGCTGTCACAGTTGCACATCATTTGCTTACCTTGAATGATCTCCTCAGTCATTTTTAGAGGAGTCATATCCTGGCATATATTCCCTGGTACTGCAAGTACCAGTTCTGTCTCTGGGATTGAGCAGTCCATGTGGCCTAAGAAGGTGGAGTGGTCAGTGCCAGTTGCATGGACATTGCTCATACCACAACATCCACTGCATACCCAATTTCAATAGAGAAATTCATTCTGTTCTGAAAAAATCAGCTGCTACCATGTCTTCCTGCAGCTTGCATGCACGTAGGAATACAACTATATCAGTGAATCAGCATTTCCCTTCATCTTGTAAAGTCTTGGAACTGTTGCCAGTTGAAACTGCTTGTGCCATCCTTTCTTTGTCCTGCATCTCTAGAGCTATAATCTTCCATCCTTTTTGACTGTGTCTTGCACATAAAAACTTGCTGAGTTTATTCCTAAAGAATCTCTTGTAGTAGATTAAATGACTTTAGGTTATATTCTAGATTCATCCCTCCTAATATACATTTTATTTTCTAGTGTGATAGTCCAATTTCATGGCTGCTAAATAGGTTGCTCAAAATATGGAAACAAAGCCGTATAGCTAGAGAGAGGTATAATTATTTCCCTTTTGTTCAAGTGGTTTCAGTAGAATCATAAAATTTTTTTGGTGTTTTTAAATGACAGTAAAGCCAGCTGTTTTCTGTTAAGTGTAAGAGAGTCCCTGCTTCCAGTATGGTAGTTTTGAGGGAATGCTTAGCTTTGTTGTTAGAGACTGATGTAGCAACTGGAAAGTCATCATTTTAATTAATTGAAAAAACCTCTACAAAGTACAAAGCCTTACAGAAATTGTAATTACAGAAGTCTTTAACCATGTAGTGCAGCATGTGGAAGCTACTTGTAAGACAGAGTCATCCTTTAGTTTTGAGATTAGGTTAAATCCCAGAGTCTGTAATTATATGCATGTTGCTGGCAGGAGCCCATGCTGGGCTGATTGAACAGGGTCGTTACTTGTTGTTTCTCTCCATGAGATCTACAAGCATCCTGGAAAGCACAGTGCTGTGTGTGATACCTAGTACTTTCACTGCTGCTTCTGCTGAGAGGGCAGGCAGGCTACCTTAGGTTTGGTTTATTTCATTAGATTTTGAAAAATTTCAGGTTCTTTATTAATTGCCAATTCAGAAGATGCAAGGACAAATTACTAGTAATGCTCTGGAAAGTAAGCACTCTCTTCTGTCATTGTAAACCAATGCAAAGAAGGGGTGCAGACGTGTACATACTAGAAATGGAGTGATACCTGAAATGGTTCATGAGCTGTTGATTTTGTGAAGAGACTTGGTGTAAGGTGCATGTGGGTTGGGGCAATCCCAAGTACAGGCTGGGAAGAGAATGGACTGAGAGCAGCCCTGAGGAGAAGGACTTGGGAGTGTTGTTTGATGAGAAGCCCAACATGAGCTGGCAATGTGCACTCATAGCACTGCATCAAAAGCATCCCTGGAAGCATTCAAGGCCAGGTTGGATGGAGCTTTGAGCAACCTGGTTTAGTGGATGGCAGGAAGATTGAAACTAGATGATCTTTAGGGTCTCTTCCGACCCAAACCATTAGTTGCGACTGTGCTTGAAATTACCTTTGAGAGACTGCAACATACATGTGCCACTAAAAGTTTTGAATTTTTGTAGTGCGGCATCTTCATATTTTCTAAATCTGTAAAGTTCCTAATTATTTTTAAACAAAGTTTTGGACCTTAGAAAGCCTGGGAAAAGCTGAACAGCCTATTTGCCAGCAGCTCAAACGAAGTGAGGAATTAAAAGTCAGAGTTGTGCTATGTATCTCAAAGGTGTTTTGAGATCTTTCTCTGGTAAGAAACATCTCTTGACCTTTGTATATCAGCATAGTTTCACTGAAAAGGACAGGTTTAATTTTTGCCAGTAATTGAAACAGACTAGTAAGATAAAGCTGTTTTTATGAAGCTCTGGTGTGGGATTGCTGTAAAGGGTAATATAGGGGAATGCTGTTCCTTACACTGTGCTGCCTGAGGGTAGTGAAAAGTTATCTTCATGCAAAAAAGATGTATGCATTCTCTTTCCTTTAATATCACATTATAAATTTTATAAAATATATCATTAAATCAGATTTTTTTGTAGAAAATCAATTAAAATGTGAATCTCTGCCGTATTATGAAACACTTCAGCAAAAAGCCATCCCAGAATGTAGCAATATTAACTGATTTTATTGGCACTTGTTTAATGCCTGCCAGTCCAAGAAGGGTAACATGGCTTGGAGCCAATAAATGGAGATTTTGGGGTTTTCTACCTAGGCAACCCCTGAGTTATTTTTTACTAATCTCTTCCTAGGCAATGAAGCTACCATACTTGTATGGTGCCTTGGCAGTGGTGTTTTGGCATCAGCTCAGATCTTTAACAGATATATTCTTGTCATCTGTAACCACTTTCAGCACACATATATCCTTTCTTTTCAACATGCTGCATCTTCTGTGTGTCATGTTCTATAGCAAGGATCTTCTGAGGCTAGAGCACCTTTTATGACTCTTAATGACCTGTAAAGCATTCTGCTGCAATATCTGTGTGAAATTGCCTGACATTGTTGGGAAGGTGGTTAATATAGCTAGATAATAGCTGCTGTAGTTGATTTAATAAAAATGTAAATTTGCAAGATCCTCCAAATTATGCAAAAATGATAAGTTGTCTGTTTTGATAATCTGAGCACTGGGGAATAACAGGGTGTCTTTATTGCACTTATCTTTTTATTCCCTCTCCCTGTAATGAAGGGGAATCTTTGTAACCGAGCAGTATCTGTTGCAAAATGCAGGACTGTCTAAGCCTGCTGCTGCATGGGAATACAGCTCTTTAGGATGAAAAATGTTGTTTTGTTAAGATTGAGATTCTTGGGTTTGTTGCTAGTTCTTGAGTGATATAAGGATGTATCAAATACAATAGTGGAAATATTTCAGTTTTCAAAACTGAAATATCCATACAATCATTTGTTATTTTCAGAGCTAAATTAATTCTCTTTTTCCTTAAAAATCTGATTTTTCATTTGAATAATGTGGTAGGTGCCAGCAGTAGTTTTTAAAATGATGAAACAAAATATTGAGTTGTACAAAATATTAATGCATTCAGACTTCTATAATATTTCATTTCCATTTTCTTATGCGAGGAGATTCAGTACATATTACTGTATCTTCCTGACACATGAAACATATGATATCTGCATGTCTTTCTGGTTGCCTTAATGTTTTACCAAGGCTGTAGTTTTGAGTACATATCTGTCTCCATTGAACCCTGTGGGTTAACTTTCTTTGAAGGTCTTTGTCCGTGGTGTACATTGCTATGACCAAGTGGGTAGTCTGTGGTGCATCTGCTTCAGAGATGGTGACACACAAACTTACCCTGTTAAGAAAAACAGGAATGTCCAACATCCAAAACCAATTATGGTAGCTCATGTGGACAAATAGCCTGTAAAGTGAAAGAGGGAAAAGGGGATCTAACTGGTTTTAAGATGCTGTTCAGTCAGTGTATGACAGGAAATGTTTGATACAGCATGAGTGGAATTGGGTGTATATATTCCTGTGAAACAGAAGGGTGTCTATGTTAGAGGTATGTTTTCTGGATAAGAGATGCATTTTTTGCAAACTGTTTTTTTTTCTCAAAGATAATTTGATATTTTGCAGAATTTGTATTCTTTGCTGAATACTGTTTCTTCACAGAAATTTCCTGATTGTATCTAAATGTCACACTATATAAAGATTATAATCTTCAATTTAATTTAGAGAATTTCATGACAGAATTTTTTCTTCTGCAAAGAAGTATAATACATGTTAACCTTTTTTGGATTCATTTATTTATGCTAATGTGATCAGATAAGATTAATCAGAAGATAGTGTTAAATATATTTATTATTCTGCCTGTCATATCGTATGGCAATATAAGCTTCTTTCATCTAGTGACCTTCTACTGAAGTTCTGAAGGTTTTTGATCTCCTAATATTACAGTACCTACCTCTGTTTGTTTTTACCTCCTCCCTCATTTTCCCTCCTGAACAACCAGTTGAGTCTAGGTGCAGGCACCTCAGAAAATAATGGCTGGCTTTTGGAAAGCTGAGACATTTAGTAACTAGAAAAT